>NW_014554274.1:1107142-1165105 GCF_001313825.1 Dinoponera quadriceps
CAGAATTGTAAAAATTTATTTATTTTTATACTTCTTAATTGTGTTACATAAATATATAACGGACAATATTTTTAAATAAAAAAATTACAAATTTTTAAGAATATAGATATTTTTTTATGTTTAATATTAAATAAAAAATATAATTTATAATATTCACTTCATTTATAAATGGTAACTACATATGTTAATGTTAGTTATAAGCCCTAAATAATTATAAACAATAAATATATTAGATATTTAATAATTGCACTTTTGCCTATTTTTCTGGATATGTTTATCGTTCAGTATCAAATATAATGTAAATGTTGCTTAATGTTTACTCAGTATGAGTGACATAACCTCATTCAAACTTATTACTATCTTTTTATTCATTTTTATTCATAATACGAGCTCTTATTATATTTAACTAATTTTGTGATGTGAACGATCATTTGGGGTCATTTTGTAACAAGTTTTTAAGAAGTTTATATTATGAATAAGACGGGGTATACACAGCTAATTTTTGCTGCATAGATCAGGTCTCTAATGCTCAAATGAAAAATAGATATTGGTTCCAGATTGGTAAAAAGCCCACTGTGCGACGTGAGCTCTATTTTCTGACAACTGGGATCTAAAAAGACGCCAAGTGATTATTTCCGGGTTAAGAGAGAGATTTAGAAATTTGTTCTATCTGGGTTCTCCCTTTTTATATTTTACTTGAGAACAAACTATGCCAGTGTGCCGTTTAACGGAATGACTCTCTGTATTATCGACGGAAATATCTGAATGTTAGGTTATAACGCAATATTCTGCATTTACAATTTTTCTAGATGCCCGATAAATACATATTTGTTATGAGTTTATGATGCAATATATCGTGCTTCTGCGAAAATGCATTTTTGTAGATGGAAAACGGTCGATAGCGTTAATACACGCTTTGTATCACGTGCGTTTACTCACAACACTCGCATTTAATCTCCGACATCGCAAACGATGCGTAACGATTTCTCAAATCGTCTCTGCAAAGGTATTAGTGCGCGTATTCTTTTTTACACGAATATCGAGTCAAGGAAGCATCCTCTTCCAGATTATATCGATGTATTGTCTAGTTGACCAATCAACATATGGCACGCCTGCGCATGCCCTCTTCCTGTCTCTTTCTTTCCTTGGACCCTGTGACACAGACTCTGTGTATTATATTTGAGAATTAACCCTGAACTTGCCTGTGCATTCTATATTCTATACGTTCTTATCGCGAAAGCAACGACAGCTAATATCGCGTGATTGCCTGTTAAAATGCATTTTGAGCTCGTAGACAAAGTTAGTCGTAAACTATGTCAGCGTAATCGACTCGACATTCAGAGCAACGTGCTTAAATCGCGTTACGGTTCGCGCCGAAAACTACAGACGTGCCTTCCAACGTGTATCGATCGCATTTACGTCGTCGCGTTTACGAGCGTTGCGAGCGGATTCGAAAGTAACAAACTGTCGTGACTTTGTAGCTGCCAAGTCATCCGAAATTGAGGAAAGTATTTAGAATCGCTACCTGTTGTAAAATACTTTCATTCCGAGTTGTAACAAATCCAGTCGGCGTCCCTGCCTAATTTATTTCTACTTTCTAACGTCCTGTGATACATTATCTGTAGTTGTACTTTTTATCAGCGATATTCGCCGATAAATTGAATTATCAAAGAACACTACTCGAGATAATTGCGGTATTCGATTGATGCGATTCAACGAGTTTCGTACGATCGAAATATGCGTAATAACGTAAACATGCTATTATTATATTGCACGCTCGACGATTTCTTGTTATTTTTAAGATACCGACGAATGCGACTAACGTAGAAGAGGTAACGGTGGAACGGTTGACAGTGACCAACTTGGCAATGATTGTGTTCAGCGAGACGCACCTGTTTTCAATCATCTTTTTCTTTTTTCATTTAGTGATTTTATACCGAACGGTACCGAGAAGCCTGCGGCGCTGCAATACGTTTACTCAGCCGTCGCCATTTTTAGCGAGCCGAAAATGCTCGACGTATTGAGCGCGAGAGTGTTCGAAAGTGTTGACTGTTGATCACTGTTTACCAACGACATTACCAACATAAGAACGCTCCACAAAATATTAAGGTCGTTCGAACTGCATGTCCAATCAGCACGTGGTGCGTTTTGTTTTGCTGAACGCAATCAATGTTCTCGATTATGTTTTGCGCCCTCTTTGTAGACTGCGGCCCTGACAGCCGCCCAGTTTGTCAGCCTCTTGCTACGGCTCTGTGTACTTGTTAACTAAAGTTACCAATAAATATTATACCGTATCATCTGCTCGTAGTTTCCTCCGGGAAGAGACGAGAGAGACGAGAGAAGAGTAGAAAAAGATACACAATCGCGGGAAGAACCAAGTTAAAACAGTGTTAAATCGGATCTCTACTTACAACTATCTTGTGATTTTTTTCGTCGGTGCTGTAGTTACGATATATATAATATGCATCGCATATCATTATCGGCCGTTTAGTGCCATAGATGAGCGTAAGATTTGTTTCTTTCAACTGCACTTTACATACATTTACATACTTAACATATACGTGCCTCACTTTCTGCCCGTGGCGAGACAGCGAGGGCACGCTCATTTTGTTTCAAGGGCAGATAGTGTAGGCAAGTGCAGCCGAAAGGTGCTACAGAAAGGAAAAGGTAACGAGGGAGCGAAATCGCATACCCGTGGCGTCTGGAACAGTCTGAAATTGCATCGATTGTCCGATCTGCTAATTAATCGAAACTCGATGTTCGCGATGTGGCCGATCGATCGCGCCTCGATCGATCGTTAACGGCTGGTGTGTGCGAGGAGGCGTCGTGCGGTGCAAACGTTGGCGTTTGCAAAATGTAGTCGACGCCAGTCGTGGTGCTTCTTTTTTCACAAAGACGTTTGCGCGGGAGGTGAAATCCGAAGTCGGGCGCAGGTACAAACGTTCGCGTGGCTCTCCCGGGCGGCGAGTTACGCGCGGATCGCGACGGCCCGCGGGATAATTCGGCGGAACGTAAGCAGCGAGGATTTTGCCCCTCTTGAAAAATCTCTCGCGACGACGCGTAACGTTAGGTCCGAACGGAATTAGGTATGTAGAGGCACTTGCGCGCCCCCCATTGGCCGGCCGGGCTGCATCCGTCCACTGTGCGACGCGTACCGGCCAATGGCGAGCGGGCTGCCGCGCCGTCGCCACTGCGTTTCTGGCCTATGGGGTCGTAGCTGTACGCGAAGTCGAGGCTCGAACGCTCAAAAGATACGTGAAGATTTTTGTTAAAGGCGTCCAGGCGCCGCGATGGTTTCCCCCGCGTTTGCCGGACGGTAAATTCACGGGGTGAGAACGGTGGCTGTCGCGGACGGTGAGGATCACGCCGCGGAACTGGCCGCGCGGGCGTTATTCCGGTGAAAAGTGTCGTGAGTGTATACATACGTTGCCTCCTTCGTCTCTGTGAGTGGTGTTCTCGCGTGCGACTGACGGATTCGTAAAAGTATTTGAACGACGAATCCCGGTGGCTGCTATCTTTCGCGCTAGGCTGTGCGCCCGGTCGCCTAGAACGTGGCTTACGTGCAATCCCGGTGTGCACGGTGTGGATTTTCAAAGCGTTGAAATGTGTTGAACGTGACTGCTGTGCCTCTCGGTGAGAATAAGTTCGGCGCGCTATTCAAATTGCACTTTCGGACTTGTTCTCGACGAGTGCGTCGAACGGACGTTCCAGTGCGCGAATTCGCACGACGAATTCCTCGCCACAAGCGGATCGCGTACTTAACGAACTGAGAATTTCATTTCCGCGCGAATTATGTAATCTAGTAGGGACGTGATTTATACCGAGAAAAGCTAACAACATGTCCACTAGGTTCGTCATGCTGTACACATTCTCGCACCTTGCTTTTAATTAATGGATCCGCGTATTAGACTACGTTGCGAAAATGGAGTATTACGTTTCGATTAATTTTGCGATAAGATAAAACCGTCCAAATTGACATGTTTGCGTTATTATCGGACATATTTTACGCAAATGGATACATTTCTTTATAATTTTGTAATTTTTTGACTTGGTGAGATGGAAATAACAGGATAGAAAATTCGCTTTTGATTTATTACAATTAATGTATTGTCGATTTGTGGAAAATCATTTCAAGCTTTTTGCCTTTGGATTTTCCGTTTTATGAATATGAATATTTGAGGAGTTTCTTTTTGCAATGTTAAAGGGTCATAATTGGTTATAACATACTGACCTATTTTTTAACAGAATGGAAGAAGAAATAGTAGTAGATGATGTAGATGAGAATAGTAGTGCTGAAACACAGCAGATGGACGACTCAACAACACCTGTAGTACCTCTGCTATATATTCAGCAAAGTAAACGCCAAACAACAAATGCGAATCAAACTATTGTTTCACCTAGTACTCAACTTGCTGCTATTATTAATCCGGTAAACAACCAGGTAACTTTTAGAAGCCTTTACCAGGTAACTTTTAAAAGCCTTTACCTGTTCTTTGCACAAGACACACATTTATATTATTTTGTGCAATATTGTGTAGGCTTTTTGTTACTTATGTTTACGGAGAAGTTAAAAATCATTCTGAGTAAATTATTAATATATACCTGTTATTATGTATATATATATATATATTCCTTACTTATGTCCCTTATATAAGCGCTTTAACATTACACAAAAGAACAAAGAATACGATTAGCTTATTCATAATAACCTCAAATTCAAGGCATATTTCTTAGTGAATTATATTATATTGCACATATACATGCCCCTGGAGTAAAATATGACAGCACTAAATATAGTTCATATTCAGTACAACACATGTACATTGTTCTTAGATGGAGCCTTATTAGACTCCATGTGTAGGTGGCAGTGACTGGTGCATCTCCTCAGTAAATATAGATTTGGTCAACAGACATCACATATAGTGAAACTTAAGTAGAGATGTGTAGAAATTAAATGAGTTTTCTTGTGAAAAGTATAAATTTAAATATTCAGAACTATTAAACCTGAATATATTCTGTGATATTTGATTTAGATTTTAAGTATTACTTTACTGTACTAAATATATTGACACATATAGAGATATACACATACACATTTACAAAGTATTCTAGTTAATTTAGTGATGCTTGCAATATAAACTAAAAATTATACCAAAATTGACATAGATTAATCAATTTTAAAACTTTCTAAATGAAAGAAGATAAAGATTTTTTGTTATTTTATTCTGACGTTAAACAGCAAATGTATTTTTATTTCAGATTGTTACCGGACAAAATAAAGTGTTTATACAAGGTTCAGGTCAGGTTACAACATCTCAAAGTAAGCAACATATTGTAATTCACCGTCCCATGAATAGTGTGAGTTCTACAACGACACCACAGGCACAAAAACACATATTACTTAGAAAATCAGCGACATCTACTGCACAGATTGTGCCTCTGAATACAAATCAAAGTAGTCAGTCCAATGCACAAACAGGAAAACACACGTTTGCGTATTTGGGGACTCTCATTAAGCCTAACAAATCACGGGAATCTGTTGTTATACCTGCAGGTAATGCATTTTTGTATCTTATAGATTTAAAAAATAATTGAAAAATGAATGGTTTTATAATTTTTTAATTTATATAATATAAAATGGCAACATTAAAAATTATCATAAATTATATATTAATATATATTACATAATCTGACAGCACTGAGATAAAAAAATATTAAAAACATCAATAGTGTGTGCGACTAATTATTTCACTGAAGAGGGCCGAAAGAATAGGAAAACATTTGAATGATATTATATCTTATTATATTTGCATGATTTGAATATTTGCATGATTGATTAAAATTTATTAAAATTTAATTGCTCTGTTATCAGGTATCGGCTCTTATTGACTTTACACTATTGATTTTTTAATTATATATTACGAGAATCTTAATAAAAATTAATAAAAAATATTGTTGAAAAAATGAATTTTTGGTCATTTATAATTAATGTTGTAATTTTATAAAAAGATATTTTACAATTTATGTAATTTTTATCCATTTAAAATATTCTTTTGTTCTATTTGAATGGACAAAATACTTTTGAGAAAAGAGGAAATATTAATTATTTCTTCATGAAAAGTTATTTATAGTTAGTAGTAGTACTCTTTACAGTGTTGTTGATTGATTGATTTATTATTTATTTGGTATTTTATTTAAATAGGGGCCCTAACAACAACTCAAATTACTAAACCAAAATTAGTAATCGCTCCAGTAATATCTCAGCTGTCTCAAACATCAACGAGTACCACAACTGGTTCTCAAAGTCAGTCTTCTAAACATATGGCAAACTTGTTATTGCCAGTGACCATTCCTCAGCAGAGTGGGTCTACAAAACCGAGTATGTTTAATTTGAAAATTAATGCTGCCACTGGTCCATTTAATTCGGAAAGCAAAGGAACCATAACAGGTATGAAAATAAGCTGTTGAGAAATTAATCAGCATTAATTTCTAATAATCGTGCTGTGTCCAAGTGAAATTTAATTTTTATCGCCTTTTTCATTCTAGTGTTACGTGAGTCAAAAACATCCAATTCCACATCTCTGCCGCCACCATTGCATCCTATAGCGAAGATGAGCTTACTAAATGCAAATAAAGGCAGCTCTAATTCCATAGATAGTATTAAAATTACTGAAAATCCAGACTCAGCTGTAATTACGCCTATTCCGAAGAAAGAAGATAATAATCCACCAGAAAAGCGAAAAAAGACAATTAGCAATATATTACGGGGTTCCAGCGAGAAACGGATGAAGAAGCAAAGTCTGCCAAAATCTCCTCAAGATAGTTTAATTGATGTTAATTACGCGCTGAGTAGCCCAGAATCCGAACAAGACAAAGATAAGAAAGTTCAGAACGATGACGACATTACATTGATTAAAGTCGTCCCTGGCGAGGACAAAGTCTCGAAACTTAACACAAATATGGACGATGATGTGAAAATAGAAATTATTAAAACACCAACAAGTTGTAGTGGTGGTTGTAGCATTGAAGTCGTGACTGACAATAAAAATGAAGCGAAAAGTAATAATAATTGTGATGAGACGAAGGACTACTTAAACACTCTGCATCAAAACGATTCGAATTTCGATGCGAGCAAAGTTTTAGACTGGAAAGACGGGGTTGGTACCTTACCAGGCAGTAATTTACAGGTACACAGTAATATCCGTAAAAAATAACTTACAGTGTTTTATATAAAAATTTGAACATTTGCTATTTACTATAATTAAATATCACACATTCCTGTAACATTATTAAAAAATTCTTATACATGCACGAATATAGGTATGTGAATAATCTATTTTTTTATTCATCTAGTTCCGTATGAATGAGTTTGGCTTTATAGAAGTGGTAGATGAAGATGAAAGTAGTAAACAGAATAAGGATGGTATTGGTGACAAGGAAAACGTATGTGTGACGCAAAATTCTTCCAAATCCAGTCCTGGCACAATTAACAATGCTAGTGTGGAGAAAAAAAGTAAATTACAAACTATATTTAATAGTAATATATAAATATGTTTATTTAAGTATCAATATAATAAAACTTATTTATATTTTTAGCTGATGATAAAAAATCCAGATCTGTATCTGCGGATACAATGTATCATTGCGAAGGTTGTGGATGTTACGGATTGGCTGCTGAGTTTGAGAGTCCAATATCATGTGGTCCTTCTTGCACAGAACTGATAGAATCTAAAAAACCGTCTACAAATCGGAAAGATAAGGATATGAAGTACGTGTATGTGTATATATATATATATATATATATNGTGCATATAACTTTTAATAGTATATCTCTACATTGGAAGAAAAACGTGGCCAATTTAGAAATGTTTCAGAATATAAAAGTTTATTGAGCTCAACTATTCTTTAAAGTGTTATTTGATTAACATGATTAAAATGATTATGTCCTATTGGGGTATTTACAAATCGTAAGATTTTTTCATAATTGAAAGAACAATAAATGGATAGAGCTTTTTTCTTTCAAAATACAGATGTAATATAATTAAGAAATTGTAAGAAAAATCTATTTTTATATAAACGTTTACATAGAGACTTACGTGCAAAGAAGAAACGGAAGAGATTGTTACAAGAGCAGCAATGGACAAAAGATATGGATGAAAAGTCTGATGAGAAAGTGCATGACAAGATCGAGACGGATGAGGAGAATGCAATAGCAGGAATGGATGATGAGAGTCAAGGAGGAGATTCGTCTGAGTCTAAAGTAGGAATTTCGTATAGATGGAATTAAAAATTTTTATATTTTACTAACGTGTCGTAAAATAATTAAAGTAAAATATCATAATTAATTTCGATTTATATTGTGTTATGTGCAGTATCCTTGGCAAAAAGGGAAACTCGGTTTTTCATGGCCAAAATATCTGGATCATTGCAAAGCGAAAGCAGCGCCTGTCAAGTTGTTCAAAGATCCCTTCCCGTACACCAAAAATCATTTCCGAGTAGGAATGAAATTGGAAGGAATAGATCCGGAACGTCCTTCCCGATATTGTGTTCTGACGATTGTTGAAGTTGTTGGCAAGTTATCAATCATAATATTTATATATATATATATATATATATATATATATAATACATATATTATTAATATATAATAAATATATTAGGTTATCAGACTTAATATATACATATATTAGGTTAAGGAGAAAGTAATCTTGGGCCCTATTCTTTGTAATTTAATTATCTGCGTTAGTTTGAGAAATTTACTGCACTTACATACACTGAAGCATGAGAATTCTGTTCGTACGCTTCATGTTTCAATGTATATGTAAATTTCTTGAACAAGTACAGCCAATTCAGCTATAAAGAACAGACTACGAGTGACCAATAAATGGCGATAAAGGTAACGGAAGTGATCTACGTTGGCAAATTTTTTTGATTTTTAAAGGTTGCCTATTCTAATTTCAAATGGCACATTATATTGTGCCATCATTTGTTTATTTACTTTGATTAAAAATACCATTAAAAAATCAATGTATTCGGCAATCTTTCATTCTTTAATTGAAATAAAAGTACAATTGAAACGAAAAGATTGATTTGTGAGGATTACGGGGGCAATGCAGTGTCAGGCGATATTTGTGAGAGATAGTTTAGACGATTCAAAAGTAATGATTTTGAACTGCAAGACAACGCGTCGGACGGCTAATGATGAAAATGAGTGATTTGAAGGCGTTATTGGAGCAGGATTCGGTTCATCCCACTTACGATCTCGCGAAACAGCTCGGAGTGAACCGAAACTATTTGAGATCGTTTGAAAGCATTAGGTGAGATTCAGAAGAAACATAGATGGCACATGTATTATCTCCAGAAACAATTTTGAACCGTTACACTATCTATATTTCACTTGTGTTTTGCCATTACAAACGGAAGTGTTTCTTGAGCCGTATTATTATTGGAGACAAAAAATGAATTTATTTTGATAATCGCAATCGTAGACGAGCATGGGTGAACCTCGGAATATGACATCAAATGATTCAAAACGCAACATCCATGACAGGAAACTTTTTCTCTGCGTCGAGAAAAATATACTGTATTATGAGTTGTTACCACCGGGTCAAATCATCACTTCTCAGCTCTATATAATAGCCAATTGCGTCGTTTGGAGGCAGTGTTGCTCGAGAAACGCCTACAATACAGTTGAACTCGATGAAAGGTTATCTTTCAACATAACAACGCTCGCCTTATATTACGAAAACAACTGTAGACATTCTGACGGACTCGAAGTGGGAAGTTTTCTCGCATTCAGCCTACTCACCAGACATCACGCTTTCCGACTATCACTTGTTTCGGTCAATGTAGCAGAGCCTGAAAAGATAACGCTTTAAAAACGAAATCAAAATGCGGAATTGGATCGATATCTTTTTTTTTTAACCTTCAAAGAACTGTCTTTTTATCATCATGGAATCCAACTTTTGTCTTAAAAGTAACAAAAGGTAGTAGATTCCAACGGTAATTACTTTGATTAAAACAAATATTGACATCACTATAATTTAATAAGGATTTTTGACAAAATTATCAGGATTACTTTCTCCTTAATATGTAACCGTATAATATTAATTATTAATCTTATTTGTTATATGTATTGTAATGTTATATTTTTAAATTAATATTATATATATTTTGTGATATATATTTTATACTATGTGCATATTATGCGTATATTTTATATTATACATATAAATTTTGTATATACCATTTTATCAGGTTATCGCATGCGTCTTCACTTTGACGGTTACCCGGAAAACTACGATTTCTGGGTAAATGCCGATAGCATGGACATATTTCCCGCTGGATGGTCCGAGAAGAACGGCCATCGATTGGATCCGCCAAAGGGTTACGTACCTAGTAACTTCAACTGGAACGCGTATCTGAAAGTCTGCAAGGCGACCGCGGCGGCGAAGAACATATTTCCAAACAAAAGTGCGTTGCAGGCTGTCTTCACCACGGGCTTTCGAGTGGGCATGAAGTTAGAGGCGGTAGACAGAAAGCATTCGTCGTTAGTCTGCGTGGCTAGTATAGCTGGTTTGATGGACTCTCGGATATTAGTGCATTTTGATTCTTGGGACGAAGTGTACGACTATTGGGCCGACGCAAGCTCGCCTTATATTCACCCCGTGGGATGGTGTCATCATCATGGCCACAGCCTGACTCCGCCGAATAGTAAGGATCCTTGTTAATTAACTGTGTGCATAATTCACGTTTCTTTTTATTTCTTCATTCATGTAATTGTGATATGTGTAATCAGGTTACAAGGATCCGAAGTCTTTTACGTGGGACGCGTATCTGAAGGAAACGCGAATGATGGCGGCACCTGCTAGAGCGTTCAAGCAACGTGCGCCTTGCGGGTTCAAACGTGGCATGAAACTGGAAGCGGTGGACAAACGAGTGCCACAGTTAATCAGAGTGGCAACGGTCGAAGATGTTAAAGGCCACATGTCTGTATAAATTGATTTTCTTTTTCTGTTCCTCTTTATCTCTCTCGTTCTGTGCTCCTGTTTCATGAGATATTTTTATTTTTCACAGGTTGAAGATACGATTCGACGGTTGGCCCGAGAGTCACGCTTATTGGGTTGACGATGATTCATCGGATATTCATCCTGTGGGTTGGTGCATGAAGACAGGTCATCCGCTGGAACCTCCACTTAGTGAGTTACCATTTAACTTTGTACCGTTAAACTTTAACGTTTTAACTTTGTTTTATACAATTTTATATATTTATATATTGTACTTGTATATTTTATATATTGTACTTGGGCATATTTTATAATGCATTCACAATATTATTGATGCATGTTTTTTCCTTGTTGTACGCAGCACCGGATAATTTGAATGATCGTCCGGAATGCGGTACATATGGCTGTCGAGGTATAGGACACATAAAAGGGCCGAAATTTGCAACGCATAATTCAGCATCCGGCTGCCCGTATTCGCCTCAAAATCTTCATAAACTGAGGCAGATGTCCGATAGACTTAATTTTACGAAGCACGAGACCTGTGACTTCGAGGATGACATGCAAGATAAGACAAGACTAGAGAAGACTGATAAGATAAAAATGGAGAAACCTGAGAAGTCCGATAAACTTGTGTTTTCAGACGACAGGATATTGTTGATTGAGAAAGACATTAAACAGGAAGACGGAGACTCATCTGACAAAAATGATAAAAGCGAAAATAGGTCAGAAAATTCCGAGAAGTATGTTTTGATACTTGCAACAGTGACTTACAATTGTAGCATGATTATACGTTATACACATTTACTGATATCATTTTTTCGTTTCGCAGGTCATGCAAGTCCAATGGACAGACAGACGACGATGAAGCTCCGAGGAAGCGAAAGAAAAGGTTTGTTACTTCGACTTTTCATCTCGAATTTATTGATACATGTGTATATATATATATAATTACAGCCCGTTGTTAAAATATGTATTTTATTTTTAGACGTCATGTTTCGGAAGAACAGTTATTTACTGTTTCAAATGCTACGTATAGCGATTTATCATGGCACCCTACCCCGTATGCTTCGGGCATTATGTCGGACAAACAGCTGCGTACAGAATTGTATCAATCTGTGTATAACCCGGGATACAATCCGTTACCAGACGCACCGCATGTATGGGCAAAACATAGCAATGCCTTAAATAGAGTAGTAGCTAAGCAGAATACGAATCCACGACGGTGGTCCACCGAAGAAGTCATTAAATTTATACAAAGTGTTCCTAATTGTAAGGATATCGCCACGGTCTTCAGAAAGCATGTAAGTCCCTTAGCGATTGTGATATGCTGTAATAACCGGCATCGCTATATTATTGTTATCAATTATTATGTTATCGTTATGTTACAGAATATCGATGGTGAAGCATTTCTGATGTTGACGCAAGAAGATATGGTAACGCTATTGGATTTACGATTAGGACATGCTATTAAATTGTATAATAGTATAGTTCTTTTGCGGCAAAGAGCTACGTAAATAAATAACGTAATGTTGAGGAAGATGCATGGATTGACCCATAATACGCAGTATACGGCTGCTATTATGAAGTTTATTTGATGCATATTTATCTGAAACGCTATTAAGTAAGTGCGGCACATCTTGCCGAGTAAATATTTACTTAAAATTCTTTGATTTCTTCGATCAGTGCGACGGTGGAAGGATTATTGCAACGATTGAATATTTATCATATACCTATCCATTTAATTTTATACGTCTGCTGCAGGATTTTTCGAGATGTAACCATTTTAAAGAAAGTTTAGTCTCTTTGTATGATATTTCTCCAGAAAAAGAGGAATATTTTACAAACAGGCTATTTGCGAAAAGGTTTTAATTTCAATTATCCTGCAAGATATCAATTGCCCAGTAATGCCTGACACATGCGACTTACAGTAATTATAAGTATTATAGTATTTATAATTACATGTAATTTCTTCGTATGAGACAAATGCATTGAATCATGTACAAATGTAAATACCATTTTAACTAAGTATTGTAATAAAACGATCTACGCAATCTTTTCACCTAATCCTGTCGCATATTTGCGAAATGATTAATTGGTAACGATGAATTATGTTGATCATTTTGCACACATGCGTAATGCGTTGTATAAAGTAAGAGAATATATCGATGTTTGATACGCATGTTGGAGGGGATCTGTGGACAATTTTCTGGTCGATGAGCTCGACTGTAGGTATTACCGACGGTGACCTGTAGCATTTTGAAAAAAACACCAGAAATCGAGCGGTACAGATAATGTTTAACTTTAGTTAATTTATGATTTAGTTTCGTCACACATCACGAAAAGTACATTTTTAGATTTTAAAAATCTGGACATCAAGTTGGTGACACATGCTTTGTAAAGTTAAACTATAATGCTAATGATAATTGTGAAATTATTTAATATTTAATTGAACTTCGGAGTCTTTTTACAACTATCAATTTCTAAGGCATGGCGGTTATAAAAAAAAATCATACCCTACAGCGACATCGATGATTATGTATTAAATATACATACTTTTTATACGCAGAACTTCGAGAAATATTGACGTCCAATTTTATATTGTAAGCAAATTCAATTTCCAGAGTTTTGCCGATAACACGTAACAATATCGATTAATTTCGTACATATCTCTAGTGGATTTTGTAGTTTGATATTGTTAAATACATTGTATGTATGTGCATTATCTTTTGTATTCTACAAGATATTGTGTAAATCCTCTTCTCTTCTTTCTGCTATATCCTCCCACACTGACTAAGACATTGGATACTTGGCGGATATGGAGAGTTTTGTTTATGTAGGGAAAATGTGCAACGTTGTTGATAATATCGCAATTTATTAGCGGGCGATATTAAAGTGCGTGCGATTGAAGTAATTCATCATGATTCAGCATGATTCTAGGATGGAATAAGTCCAATATTTGCAGATACGTGATTAATGCAAAATCCAATATTTCTGTATCTAAAATGGCTTCGATAAATCAGACGGGAAATATTAAATTTATTATGAAAAGTGATTTTTAAAATGTAGTAATTTTTCTGTCCCGCCTATGAAACACGATTGGGCACAGTTGAGATCGATACCAATTGAAAGTTTTTGAAACACTGAAAAAGAATCTGCCGGTTTCAAATCTGTCAACATCTGCCTTGTTCCAGAAAATTTTTACTTGTTAGACTAAATTGACCGAAGCATCTTCTTAAGGATCCTGACTATTCACTGCGACTGTCCTTGTTTAAACTGTCTTCGAAAACTTCATTCTGAGAGTAGAGCAGTGGTGGTGGGGGCAGGGTAGATCCCGAATACAAATAGTTCCGGTAGATTACGTAAACTATAATTTATCACTCACTTATCACGTCAAGTAGTAGGAAAGATTCTTGAGGACAGTAAGTCGGCTGATTATTTTTCTTGGTACATAATTTACGTCTTCCGTAGGTTAATTACCGTGAGGTAATTTACCGATTCCATTGTTGCAAATTAATGTCGTCCGTTTCCTTGTTGATTTGACTTGATGTTGTTACGTCCTAAAATGTGTTAATTAATAGACTGAATATGTATATATTCTCAGACTGAATATGTATATATTCTCAGACAGTACGAAACTTAAAACCAGGACATAAGACATCTTTAAGATGTCTTAAAGATATCTAGACATCTTAAAGACACTTTAAGACGTCTTAAAGATGTCTTAAAGATATCTTATGTTCCGGTTTAGGTTTTGTGTTTAGGTGCTGTTTGGGTTATGTAAAATGAATTATAAATTTATATTGTCAGCACATTTCGGAATACATTGAAACGATATAGAGAACATAAGCTTTCAATTGATCTCGACCATGTCCGATTATATTCAAAAGAATGGGCGGAAATAAAAGTCACTCTTTGCAAAGTCGCTGTTCGGAAATATTTAGTTAACGCTTCTTTTTATACACATATCTAAATACTTATATGTTCAGCAAATATAAACTCGGGAAAAAATGATTATATATGAATTTGATCTCTATATAAGCCTATATACATATAATCATATATAATTACATTTGTAGCCATATAAAGACAAATTTCATATATATATATATATATATATATATATATAACACATATAATTATATATAATTTTATATGATTATATATAAACTTTTTTCCCCGGGAATTCAAGCCTTATTCCCGGACTGATGTGAACCGACTAAAATAACACACTGAATTATGTATTTTTAGAATATTTTGCGAATTTTAGCCTCTTGATTTGTATGTTTCGAAAAATTCAATGTACAATTTTTTGAGACAAATTTGAGAAATTTGAGAAAATTGTCCGCAGAGCACCGTTACAGCGAAACCCGATGGGTTTCACATGCGACGGTTTAGCGTACGTTTTCGTTCGAACGCGATCTGCAAGGGGGTGTGCTTTTTCGGAGCATTCCGTCGTCGGTCGGTCGCGTGCTGCGATTTGAAGGAGAACGATTTACGCCGGTGTATACACCTCTCGATCTGCCCCCTCCCTCAGGCGACTGCACGCTTGCTGGCTCTCCCCTCTTCCGCTCTCTTCTCCCCTCCCGCGCGGCCGACCGGCGACGTGCCTGCTATGGTGATGTTTACAGCGTAGTCACGGCAACGGCTCATGTGATCAGTCGGCGAGCCGTCGTGCGCCGGGTAGCAGTGAGCGATTGTGCTGTGTGTGCGAGAGAATCGAACAGTGTTTCGCGTTGCGATCTGTTACTCTCCGAGCGTTGACAGCTCCCGACAGCTCGATTTCGACGAAACGCGAAGCACGCTGTCTCGTCGTGCGCGGCCAGCTCTGATCGAACTTTGATCACGCTCGGTGTCGAACGTTTTAAATAGTCGCGCGCAAATGTGAACCAGTCGTGACGCTTGAAGTGAGTAAATTACCGGCGTCTCGCTCTCTCTGAACATCGTTCGGACTGGAAAACCGGGAGCGCGACGGGATCGCGTCACTGCGCGTTGTAATCACGGAATGAAGCGTGTCGCGAGGATGAAAACGGTCGGGTCCAAGTCGCCTCTTACCGAAAGTGTCCGGCTCGACTCGCACTGACCTTTGTAACGCGGGGACACGTGACCTGCGTCGGGGGTGGCGCGCGCGCGCCTCGTGTCGCTTTGCATCGCCGCCCGCGGTATTGTCGCTCCGTTTGCCGCGTTGATACGATACTCGGCGCCGAATGGCGCGTCGATCAGCAGAGTCGCGAGTACACATCGTGAGCACGATCTGAAGGACGGGAATCGACGGGACGTTCGAGATTCACCGGGGGGGAGGGGGGGCGAAAAGGGAGATAAGAGGAGAGTGTCTCGCGCGACGTCGAGTTCGCGAACGGTCGTCGTCACGTGACCGCGCGGGAAGAACACGAAATTGGCCGGTGGTGTTATGGTCGGCGCGTTTTCGTTCGCGAGACGAAAGGAGGGCAGCGATGCTGTGCTGCCGTGGCCGCAGGTGAATCCCGGGGACGATAGGTGCGCGGAGCTCGCGATTGCCGAACAAGGGTGGTCCAGTAGGTTCGCCGGTAGCTGCTCGCGCCTTCACTCGCCGCACACCACCAGCGTCGTCATCGGCGCGGAGTCCGCCGTCGCCGCCGGCATGATGTCGCGAAGTCTGCCGACGAGACGCGGTCTGCAGGCGTTGGTGCTCGTGCTCGCCACCTCCTACGCCACGATCTTGCTCTATCAGGCTGTCGCACAGCGCCAGGTAATTAGGACGAGATCCTTATCGCTTGTTATCCTCGCCATCGTCGACGGTGGTTGACGGCGATCTCGCGGCGCGCGTGCCCTCGCACGACGGACCATCTAAGGCCAAGTTCGTCCTGCACGCTTTCCTGCTGAAAGCTTCCCACGCAACGTATATATCTGAAAGACGTCTTAGTCGCCTCGAAGACGTCTTTACGATTTTTTTTCAGCTGTTCTATCTTCCTTCAGCATGTAATGAGAAATGAAGACAGAACGACGCTTTCAGGATGAAAGCGTGGAACGTGAAGTTAGCCTAACCGTCGCGTAGTATCGGCGATCGTCGGATGTTCCGTTGTGCGGAGATTCTCGCGGGTTTCTCATCGCGAAACTCCGGTGATCTCGTGTTTTCCTCGTCCTCCGAAGCATCAGTCGACGCGATAACTTATGATACGCGAACAGTGCGTGAATGTTCTTAAGGCGGCGATTACGGTTAGAAAATGAATTTCAAGAGCCGTTGATGTTTAACCGTTGAATGCAGTGCAATCATCGATGTCGCGATGTCAGGTCTGTTCCTTTTCGTTTTCGGGTCAGTTGCATCCTTTCCTTTTTCTCTCACCAAGTCTTAACTGTATATCTGTCTCCCAAACAACACATATATCTAAAAGACATCTTTACGACGTCTTAGGACGTCTTATGTTATCTGGGTTCTGTTTAAGTTCTATAAGTGTACACACAGTTGGGCGGAAAAGAACAGATCTATTATTGCGTCTCGTTAAGTTACATACAAGGTACGATTAGTTTGGGTTTGAAGAAGATGATTCCATGGCTACGACAGAGATCTCGATTCTGGAAACAATAGAAATCGACATAGCAGTCCGCACATTCATAGCTTGAATTAGGTTTGTTTGTTTTAGCCGATAGCTGGATTGTACTCTTTTTGCCCTTAGAATGAAACAAATGCATAATCTAGCAGTGAAAGGAAAATGAAGTTTCAGCGCAACACAGTTCAGTTAAAGCGAACATACCCGATGATATTGACTGCTAATGCCTTTTTCTCGCTAATGCATTTGTTTCGTTACAGTGGATCGACGAGGTTAACGTCGCGGAAGTGAGCAGAAGCGTGATAGTGGAAGCACCCGCGTCGAGGAGGATAATCAGCGAGGAATCGCCGCCGGTGACGCCGCCGGTGGCGACGGCGACGATGGCACCGTACGCCACGAACCTCGACGACGTGTTTATCAGCGTGAAGACCACCAAACACTATCATCACTCGCGCTTGCCGGTCATCATCGCCACGTGGTTTCAATTCGCCAAGAATCAGGTGAGCCCCATTTTCTGCCCCGCCATGCCTCGTGGACCCGTGTAATTTCGATATCTCGGATTGATCGGAGCTGCTCGCCCCGTTTTTTGGCTCCGAGGATGGCTGCTTTACGATGAACACAGCGCGTCGTGTTCGAAATATCATCCGATACTCCGGTATTCGATATTTCGCAACGTTATCCACTTTGCGCGACGAGCTAATTTCACTCGCTTCGTAAATGTTATCGCGTCATTGTTAAAATCATCGCGGGTCTGCGCTGAACCGCCAATCGTGGGGTCAATCAGATTCAACTGGCTCCTCTGCTCGCTCATGGTGAGCGTATTTAATAATAACTTTTCATTAACTTTCGTTAACTTTTCATGAGTATCTTTCACACTCGTGAGTAATAATATCCTCGTTCGTCGACTCTGAATGTTATATGTTATATTATAATGCGTTAAATATTGAAATGTCGCAAAGTTGAAATCATACCTCAAGAAATATGTTACATATAGAGCAAGATCTCCCTTCGAAATATCATACTGATCGGGCATCCTGTGCAGCAACTACAGATTCTCGTCGTTACTGATAAGAATAAACTACTGATTTTAGATTTAAGACGACCCGAGATATTGAACCTATGTACAAGTAGCATGCGATCGAGTATTGATATACAAATGTTACGTGAAACTTAGATAAAATTGTCACATCGTATGAAATTTATTACACGTAAATATATTTACGATATTTATATCAATATAAATAACAACATGTGAACGTTGCGTAATTGAGAGGCGCAGCTAAATAATACGAGGCCCGCTATTTTAATTATCATCGATTAATTAAATAACGAGGCATCTCGCATAATGAAGAATTAGAGCGAGGTATCTCGGGAGTATAACGGGCTCGTAACAATCGCGGATACTCGCGAAGTTTACGGGAATCATCACTCGTAAAAGAGGAAGCAGGGTTAATCGTGTTAAGGCGTGATAAATGTACGCATAGTCTTATCGCGGCGCCTTCATCGCCGCGCGAGAGATTCATCTACACGCTTTTCCCGGGGAGCAGAATAGGCCACACTTTGTGCACGACTCGTTGAGCCCTATCCGAGGGTATCGAAGCGTATTCGCGTGGACTGAGGCGTATTCGCGCGTACTTCACCAGAGACCGTGTCGCCGAAGATCCGCTCGATGAATTCGCGAGCTCTCACGCCGTGGGAATGGGACTCCTTCCGTTCCTCCTTCCCGCGCGCGATCTCTCTCATCCGTTACCTTCGTAAATAATCGCATAAGTACTCGCGTAATTCGTGAATCTTGATTCGCGGGAAATTTGGCAAAAAGTTGACACTTCAAACCGAAAGGGAACAATACTGTCGGCCATGCGATCGATTTAAAGTCGGAAACTGCCGTTTTCAGCGGTGACTTATATTTCACGAGAACCCGAGGAGGAAACGCGAGAATTTCTATATTTATACGTGAATCAATAAATGTACGAACCGCCGGTGATCCGACGCTTTCTAAATTGTTCCAGCCGCACGAAGTCGATATCTCTCTCATCTCTCTCTTCTTCTTTCGAACATGTATTTCAAAACATGTATATAATTTACGTTATCGTGTATCGTTGCAATTACATTCGAGTATAATTCTCCATAATTTACACACTTACGAGGAGGAATTAAGTACTGTTCGGCTTTAACGAGCGCACGAATCGACAGCGAAGTTAGTATTTTTTGAAGAAACGGTAATTAAACTCCCATAAGGAAACCTTGAGAACTTCTCGTACATCACTACGATTCTTGCACCTGACAAAGAAACAACAACACAATATAACGCAATAACGACGACGACGCTCGTGTGCCAGCGGCTCCCGCGTCCTTCCGTATTTCTCCGGGTTAATATACCGTTCCCTCCAGGTAATTGCTACCTGGATTTGCACGAGTTCGCGCGTTTCCTGTGTAGTCCCGCAAGGTTGATTCTCTCACCTGCTACGCTCCTAAGGGGAATGAAGGTCCGCGAGAGTCGCCGCCTCGTGTCGCTCGTCAATATCCTGACTCGATTCCGTCCATCGGATTTCTGATTTCACGCTCGATTCGCTTACTCGTCTCCCGAGATCTCGTGCGTTGATCCCCGTTTTTCACGGCGCAAAAATAGGAAACTGCAATTGGACGCGTTCATCATCGTAATTTCGTGCCTGTTAAAATTCTCGACTTTTTATATTTATCCTTATTAATTCGTCATCAGTGATACTTGAACGAAGTTTAGTTCAATCTAACGCGTCAACATTTTTCGCTTGTTGTCTTCGCGATCGAATGACTCAAAGTTGGAAATTACGAAAAGTAATTTAGGCGGTTGTTTTCGAATATTTTTCGCGTATTTTTCATCTCGACTAAAATAGATCTTAGAATAATTTTTTTTTTTACTGTCGGTATTTAAACAGCTCATAATTCTCACGGCGCACTGCGGTCTCTTAATTCGCTTCGTATCCCCTGATTACTTTCTCTTTTTCTCTTCCTCTCTTTCTCCCCGTCGATCTCACGCTTTTTCATCGCGTCGTACGTCGTTACTCGTGACTCGGTACGCATTTTCCGCGCGGCGCGAGCTGTGAAAAAGGGCGGTGGGAATAATAAAAGTCTCTGTCCGGCGTCGTGTGTACGGCGTCGTTTGTGTTTCGTGGGAAGATCTCACGACTTACCTCCGACCCCGGCGACCTCCGCGTTAGCCGACTTAGTCCACCCACGAGGAGAGCATTCCCGACGAACTCACCTTTTCGTTCCTTCTTTCTCGATAATTAAGCGATGCGCCGCAATCCCGCGAATCGGCTGGAACGACGGTGCTTTCGTTCGCGGATGAGAGGTAGAGGAGAAGAAAGAGATAGAGAGAGAGAGAGAAAGAGAGAAAAATCTGGATCGTTATTGACTTTCGTATTTTCGTTGGTGCAGAAATTCAAAGCATTCGGATTGCGAGTACGTATAAATCGAATGAAAGAACATTTCTGTGCTGCAAAAAGCGTTGATTCCGGACGATTCGTTTCGTTATTTGCAGTCATTTGATTTCACAATTAATCAAATGCAATATTTGCTTTCGAAACAGAGATACAGTTTGTTGATTTTTTTTCTTTTTTTTTTTTATTGAAATTCCGAAGTGTTCTAAATATTAATAAAACAGTAGGTACACACGTTTGCCGAGCGACAACGATGAAAGGAAAAATAAATAAAAATGATACGTTAATCTCGAACGATCACGAAGCCCGTTGCTTTTCCATGCGGAATTAAAAATTCACGATCCAATTTACGTTCGGTGATTTATCGCGCAGCTTAGATAATAGACTCGGGTAGGAGCTCGGCCATCTGCCCGAGGCTCCGAATTATCCACGGGGCAATACGCTTTGAAAATGTAGATCGGCTTCTTTTCGAATTATCTGCGGGGCAATACATCCTTGGAAATGTAGATCGTATGCTCGTGAGATTTCTCTGGGTTTCAAAACGGGCAATCTTAGCGAAGATTGCGCACGTATTACAAATCTCGAGCAAGATGAATGTTGTGCTCTCTAAATTTCTTCAAATGAAATTCCACTCGAAGATAGTCGAGTCGTTTGAATTCGAATGATTTTATATATATTGAGCGAATTTTCCACTTTGAATCGCGTCGACTAAATATTTCCCTTCGAAATTGAAATGCTCCATCGTCTAACAGATGAAAAAAATTTATTCTCACCGATTGAAACATTCACTCGTGCGGATTAAGAAGCCACTCTAAAATATAATAATTTCATCATCGGCTTGGAGTGAATTTTCATTCGTTTCGAGCGAGATTTTATTGCAAGGGACTCGGAAAGTGGTTGAGGAAAATAATGTGCCGGGTCAAAAGTGAAACTGCAAGATAAAAGACGGTGCGCGATTTCGCATTTCAACATCCCACGCGCGATTTTATTTGTCATCTTTAGTCACCACTTTCGCCCGTAAATTCTTCTCGCGTCCGGCAAATAAATCTCCCCGAGACTCAATAAAGGGTCGACAGGTTCACATTTAAGGCGTTCCTACGTTCCTCTCCTAAATTGAACGGCGTCGAGCGGTAGGTCGCGATGTTTTGATTATTAATACGTCGTATATCGCAAGATGATGCCTTTTAATAACGCGCTCCATTGAAGAGGAACATTGGTTGAGCGTTTACTGCCGGCGCGCGATCCCTATATATTCGCCTTTCTCCCTTCGACTACCCCTTCGCGGCGTTGTTGATGGCCTTTAATGGCCGCATTTATACACCTCGCCACTTACTTCTTTTCTCGTTTTTACGTGCCCGGCATTTTATGCGACGCGATAATGGGGTCAAGTCGTTAATACCTGCACGGTTCATTTGAATTGCTCTCCCGAGAGACCCGCCTTCCGGAAACCGCGGAAACAATCGTTTTCGCTTCGTCTTTCGTTGGCGATGTATCCCGGTTTGATAGCGCTGACAAAGATTCGCGTGCTCGAGAACGCGTAATGATGCACCTTGCGATCGTTTACCGCGCAGAATGCTTTCCAAACACCTAATATCAGTTATAATCTCCTCGATCGACTTCATCGTTCGTTTAAGACTCTTATTAATCACCGTTATACACATCGTAGGCAATTAAAACTCGAACGAAATCCCATCGAAGTAAATTAACGGGGGAAGCAGATCACGCTGAAGATTGAGTAAAGATATCAGTTTTTGCTAGTTAAGCGTACTCTAGAAGCTCCTCATTTGCATCAACCTCTCTCTTTCTTTCTCTCTTTCTTTCTCGGCCAGTGATTAAACCTCCGTAACTTTACCTCGATTATTTTTTGCTCACCGGTAATCTTCGGGATATTTTTCCTCCGGGTTTGCTCTGAGCGTTCCCGCCGGAGTACAAATTCGTCCGGAATTTCCTCGTACCATCTCTTTAAGATTCGACCGAGTCATGCCGTCCGATTATCGTGTCATTAGGCGGCGGTGTCATTAGGCGAGGTGTGAACACGGTTAGGCACAAATTTTCGTGATCCACAAAAGGACCCGGATTGTGGATCCCGTGGGTCGAGAGCCGGTGTCGTTACTCGGAATGACTCGGCCGATACTGCAATCCCCCAATCTACGAAGGTCGTTCCACCGGTCGGAACTGGCTTCGGATAATTGGTCGATTACTTCGGTTATTTAAGCAACTCTTAAAAGACCCCGAGGCAATTTCGCGCGGCGCGCCGATGTGAGCTCGCTCGCGCTTCGGCGAATTATTTTCTCTTAATTTCCATTGGCCCTCTTTTGTGCGCGGCGAGCCGCCGGTTGTAGTTTTCAATTGGCCCAATATATGCGATACAATCGACGCGCCACCGCTGAACGATATTTATCCAATCCTCCCTGATTGAAGATTACGATATGAGCGTGGAGAATTCGGCGTGCCACGAAGGAGGTTCGTAAGATCTACGCGCATCAGACGTGAAGAATTATTTCCTCGCAGCGTCGTATAAATTTATTTTTCTTTCTACTTATTTATTGATTTATTGCCATCTCTTCGTCGCAATTCATCGTTGATACAGAGCCCTGGCGAGTCGGAAGGTTAAATAAATCAGACGATCGATAATATGTTGAGATATCGCTTCGCGATATTAAATTCCGAGCGTATTACATACGAGTCAGAGATAAAAAAAAAACGCCAAAATTTGGCTGAAAAGATTAAAGCGATTAGTTCGCCGCATACAGCCCTCAAAATTGAATTCGTCGACTCGATTTACTTCCATTACTCGAGTTACTTCCATTGATTTATTGTATAGCCCTTTTTGTCTTCCATTCAGTCGATTGTTACGAATTTCACCGGGCATTTACATTGATCGACGTCGACCACGTCTATTCAATTTGGAAATTGATTTTCTCCTAAGCACGGGCCACGAATTTTACGAAACTCGCAGCTCACAATATACACTCCCTCGTAATTTTCGCCACTTCAGAGATTGCCGGCGGACTACGACATTCATTTCGCGTAGGTGGGGCGATCGTGCAACTCTCCTCCTCGCGGCAAGACGAATTCGTCGCGCCTAATTAAACATAACGAGCGGCTCTTAATACGGCTTTACCCTCCCCATATCCACAAACTATGGTAGTTATATCGCGGTACGTGAAGCGACTCACGAGCCGAGTGACCGAACGTTCGGGCGGACTCAACGAATTCCCGCGAAAAGACCGAAGATCAGCTTAACGACGACGACGCGCGTTAAGTACGGCGTACGCGCCGGATTAATGCAATTATGTCGATGTAATGCGACGCCGGTGCCACTGACGTCATCGCGACACACGCTCGCTCGTCTCTTATTTTTGTACACGACGTACTCACTCGTTGCCGGATATTCGTGTTCTTTCTGGGAACGCTGACGAGTCCTCCGGTCTCCCTCTTTTTCTCTATCCGCATGCCTCAGATAAATTGTCGTCGCAATTGTAACGCCTCTCGTTGCACGCGCTATTTTTATATTCGTCGCATTTGATCCCCCGGACATCCGCCATGGCGACATCCGGAAAAGTGTCGTCGAACCCGTGATCGAACCGTGTCAGCCGCGTCTCAAGTTTACGTTTTTGTTTTGCGACCTACCGGTAAAACTCCCCGGATAGCGTCGCGATTGATCACTAAACTCTATATTACACTGGAATGCTAGTTGCCATAGGAGGAAACGGGCGACCGAGAGAAGTACTATCTGTATCCTTTCCTAATACTACTATTCCAGTTGAAAATATCAGCTCATTCCAAGCATCGCATTGGTAATCTCCGTAATTGATAAAATTGTGGTGTTACTGAGAAAGAACAGGATAAACAAAAGAATGTTGAAGTTCTGCGCGATAAAAAATTGTAAAAACTATGAACAATACGGTTCGAACATCACCTTCCATAAGTAAATTAGTACGCTCGGATGTCTGTAGAAAAGATCATAGATAATCATTGGCCAGTCAGAAATCACTAGACAGAGAAGGAAATAGTACTTATGCCTCCTGTATCCTTTTGGCTTCTTAATATGATATTTAGCATTCCAACATAATATAGAATTCAATGCGATTGACTGACTGACTGACTTACGCGTCTTTTACCAAATTTTGCCCGGTAATTGCGTCATCGATTAAATCACGCAGTGATTTATTTATCACTGTTAGCCGACCGTTATCCATCCAAGGTAAGCGATTTAATTTCGTTCTAATTAAAACAGACCGAATGTCGGCGGTGGCGATGCGCAATTCGCCCGCTCGTTTAATGAACGCACGTCAGGACGACGTAAAATATCGGGATAATTAGTTTGTAATTCCGCAGTGCGCCGCCGCTCGCGCGATTGTTAGTCGTTCGTGCGGAGAAAGCGGCGAGTGTAAAATTACGCGGGCGAAATTGCCTCACGCCGACAATTTCCTCGTGAAAATTCCTCAACCTTTTCTCTCTGTCTCTTTTTTTCTTTCTTTTCCTGGGCCGGCCTAGGACGACGAGCGGCGGCGTGAAACGTCGTCCGCGTGAAAATCATCGGGACACAATGCTTCTGACGTCTGGAGCACCATCCCCTTTCGCTCGTTCTTGCTCGTTCACTTCCTGAAGGGAACTACTCTTGGGAACTAAAAATAAGCGACTACTTTAACACGTGCGGTGTACGGCGATCGTAACGTAACGACGCCGAGATACGTTCGTCCAGATGCAACTGCCACGGAAGGAGATTCGATACGACAGATACAAATGGGAAGTTTCAACGGCAACGACGTAACGTCTGGCCGCTTGAACGTAACGACGAAGCGTTTCAACTCACTCTCTTTCTTTCTCTTTCGCTACTTTGATGTAAATTTTCTAATACGACGGAATACATGAGAAATTTGTGTAGTTTAAAGTTCCGATTGGAAGTATATATATACTCGTATAGTCAGAGGCAAAGAAAAGTTGCAATATTTTTTTTTATCTAATACTTTCGCAACGCAACCGTACCCAACAGGAAAATTTGTTTCTCACTTCTCAGAAGATAAACTTTTCTGTTGAATATTAGATGCGTTCAGAAATTCTATATTGTGCGTTTTGCACCATTTTATAGCTCATAGCTACGGGATTCTAGTTTACGAAATTATATAAAGAATTTGCAGTTATTACCGCGAATACGGGATGGCAATAACAGGAGTGTCGCTATCGAAGTGGCCGATGAAACTTTTTTAATTGTATGACGTATTGCTGGCGCGCGATCGGAAACAATCGTAAATACAAAGCAAAGTCGGAACATTATGCGTGACTCGTTTCCTACGGAATATTTGTTTTTGTCCCGAAGTTGTCAGTGCGATTTCGGCCTTTCGTGAATATAGATGGGAGAAATATCGTAGCGACGCAAAGTGCCCCAAGGTTAGTGGATTTATTGCGTGTAACTGACGCGAATGGAGCGACCCGCTTCGAAGGGATAAGAAAAGGACTGGAATTTACGATCGATACGTGGTGCGTGTTGTTTGCCGAGATGGTCTGTGGTAAACAATCAAGTGCGTACGTGCCGCAGCGCGATTGCGCGCGCCGCGTCGGTTGAGAAAGGCAGTGGTGTGTGATCAAAATATAACATGATACCCTTTTGTTTCTGTTTACAGACCTGGTTTTTCACCGACAGGGAGGATCCGTATTTCCAAAATCAGACCAGTGAGTAAACCTTTTATCGTACAATCTCCTTCAATCTTACTCGGCAAGTACAGAGTAAAAAAATATTAGCGAATTGTCCAGCTATTTGGATCTGTCTGTCGTTCAGCTACACACGCTGTAATTTTTTATCAAAAATTTTGTAAATTTTCCTATAATTCCTTCTAGAAATTGAACAAGTAAATATGTAACGCAGTTATCGTACTTGATTAATGCGTCACAAAAATCAATTCCAACATAGAGAACATGATTCCCTTAAAATATATCTAAAGATGTGACTAATGGAAAAATAATGAACTCTCTCAGTTTGCCGCCATGAGATCAATCCTTTGGTCCTGCCAAGATTTGTAGATTAGCGGCGAGACTTATAAGGCAATTCTGAGATCGATTTACGGTTGTAATTTTGTGCATTTACTAAGATTACTCGTCACAACCGGTTGCGAATCCGCGGGATTAGTATATATATATTTGAAATTAAATTAATATATATATATTTGATAGAATTGTGCGAAAAATGATCGCAGCGACGTTGTCCCGTTTAATTCCGGCGATTCGACAATCTCGAGATCGTGAGAACACCTGTCGATGCGTGAGCGCGTAAACATTTTCCGTACAAATGGCTCTATTAAAAAAGAAACCCGGGCTAAGTATACGTATATCCCTCGTGTAATACGAGGCACGGATAATTACGACGGCGGGCCTTAATGGCCACCCTCGTTTATGCGATAATTGCTGGCGAAACGAGCGCGTGTGCAGGAGCTCGTCTCGTCCGCTCGTAGAAGCCGAGTCGCTCGTCAATCATTTCGAAATTTTAAGTCATATCTGCCGCTCTGTCTCGCTCTCAGGATCGGATTAAGGTGCGGTTTATTTGGGTAAGTGCCTGGAGCGTCAAAACAACGAGAAAATAATATCATTTCTCTATATATCCGCTCTATTTAGTACTTAATATTACGGGACGCGGCGTATCGCAAATTTAGCAGTCAACTTTAATCAACCGGTTAATTTGGGTTAACCTGAATTAATCGTGGGTGGGTTTTGGTAATTTAGCGGAACCTGGCTAACTTACTAAATCCGCGCATCTAATCCGTCGTAAATCTAGAAAACTGAGTTTGGCCGAATTAATATATAAATACGTACATGCACGCACATATACGCACACAGCCTCGAATCTTGCTTTTATAACTTTCATTTCGTACTTACATCTCTTACATAGTTTACATTACATCGTTTCTTACATCTCTTACATAGAATTTACTACGTTTACGAATAAAAGAAAAATAGTTGTAGAAACACTGGCTGTCTACCTCGGCTGATTTTGTTAAGGAAAACGTCTTATTTGAGAATCGTTTATCGTTTCCTCTATGTCGTGAATAAGTTAACGCGTCGGTATCAGTTAATTATCCGTTGATCGAGATACCGGATATCCAATAAAACGTAAAGGAACGCTCGAGTGAAAAAGAGAGCGAAAGAGAGAGGCAAGCTGAGGGCACGTGTGCGGCGAGCCGCTCGAATTGACTTGGCGAGATTCTGCATACGACCGGTTTGCGCGAGCTCTCCGACGTGCATGCACGCTGCACGAGCCCGCGGGAGTGATCGATCGATCAATCGATCGCGTCGATAGCCGCCCTACATGCAAAACTTTAGAACTTAACATCGGGTACTTGGAATTAGTACCACGCGATATTGATGACGCGCGAGCATATTAAAACTGTTTTAACTATTAAGCAGCGCATTGAAAGTAATTACACAAAACTGCTTGTTTGCTCGCTCATTAATCGCAGTTCTCTCGAGTGAATTCACCGATGACGCGCGACGGAGGATATAAAACGCGATATCTCATTGAAAACGGATAGCAGGAATATATTCGCATCCCCGAAGATTATTTCCAGTCGGAACGTATTAATGAAATGTCCTCGTGTCGTCGCTCGATATATTTCTCTCTTTCTCTCTCTTTCCTTTCTCTTTGCAATTTAAAATTGCATCCGCCTGACGCTTTATATTCGCGCGTGAGTCAGTAGCGAGCACCGAGGATAATAACTGCAACGGCGAATTCTAACCGGCGAAATCGTTGCCGGCTTACTATAGCGCATACCAACTGCACCCTCGGGCGCGGATGCAGATGACGAGGAGGCGGAGAAAACGGATGATGAGAGACGGCTGGCGAAGGGCGGAAAGATGCGCCGCGAACGCGAATAGTATATCGTGCGGCGGACGAGGTGAGAAGCGAGTCTTCGCTCGTGCTGTTTCGATCATTTTGGATGCACAACCGCGGTCCGTTCTTCGCCGTGTTCGCAGGAATTGCAAAAGAGAAAGTAGCTTTATCGCGATATCGTTGCGCGCGCATTAATCTCTGTAACGGAATGAAACCGTTGATCGAGTGAAAAATGATAACGCGTGCGCACGATCAACGCGTGATTTACGAGATAAACTTGAAATCTGACGACTTATTAGCTGATTTCCGCGTTTCGGCTGATAAATGTGCGGACGGTGAAAAATTCGCGCGCGAGAGAGAGAACAGTGCAATTATTCCAATGAATGTATTTCTTC
This sequence comes from Dinoponera quadriceps, assembly GCF_001313825.1. Classification (NCBI taxonomy): domain Eukaryota; kingdom Metazoa; phylum Arthropoda; class Insecta; order Hymenoptera; family Formicidae; genus Dinoponera; species Dinoponera quadriceps. The sequence goes on from NW_014554274.1 coordinate 1,136,312, forward strand.
AAGGTGAACAGTCGTTTAACTTAACCCATTCGAGACGGCGAATTTTTTCGAACACGGTCCCCAGGAGCGAAATTTTTTTTTCTTTGTATTGTTTATTTTTAATGAAAAAAAACTTGTTTACTATAGAAATCACCGAATTCGTAAGTCAATTCGCACAAATAAGATGATTGCACACCGTGTGTGCAGCTCGCTTCGCAGAAAATTTTTATTGCGGGGAGCAGATTGAACACCATGTGTGCAATGTAAAGTAAAATAAAAATACATCATTAAGATTGATAAACATTTATGTCAAAAATAGTTAGATAACATAAAATCGTTATTTTGCTTTCAATAATGAAGAACAGAATATAATGCAAAGAAAATTTTTAAGAAATAGTAAAAAGCCAAAAAAATAAAATTAAGTAACGAAGAAAATAATATAAACGAGGAATGAATTTTTAGAAAAATGTCTAAAGGTAATAAAGTAATGTAACTCAGTAATGAAAAAGAAAATATAATTTGTAAATACATTTTTAGAAAATAGTACACTGATCATAAAGTAATTATACATTGGTTGGTTTATGATAGCGCTTGAAACAGTCTCCCAAACATAATCCAGGATTACCGACACAAGCTGGAGAAGAGTAATTACTACGCCTATATTTACCTTCTTTGTAGCATTGTCGGCAAATCTTTCTTTGTACTTTCCTATTTTTGTTTCTTGGTAAAATTTCAGGTAAGCGATCATTTGTTTCTAGTGTTGTCGACCTTCTGTCTCGGGGTTTTCCAATTAAGTTTTTTAAAACTAATGCCAAATTTTGTTTTTCTATACTTCACAGATATTTTTAATTCAAAACAAATCTTATCTCGACGACCACTTCACTCAGAATGAGTGATAATTGCTCTTCATTATCATTGCACACACGGTGTGCAACCAGTTTTATAGCCACGTAAATCCATTGCACACACGGTGTGTGATCGGTCTCGAATGGATTAAAAGCCGAAAAATAATTTGCATTTTTCAGGATAATTTGATCGATATGATCAATATCTCCCTGCGTTGTTTAATTATGCCTTTATTTTCTCTTAGATAAAGTAGATTGTTCCGAAATTCTCTGAATTCTCCTAATTACGCAGGTCCAAAACACGTCTCAGGGCAAGATCGGGGACTCATTTGCATGACGAACGAGCGGTCGTGGATGATCCGAAAGAAATGACGAAATTCACGCGGATCATTACGGCGCACGGGCGCTCCTTAATAAACTCGACATTATTTCATTCTCCGCTCATAACTCGGGCCGCGCATTAGTCACGAGCGGAGGCAGCGGAGCGTGGGTGGACGCGAGTCCCGAGGAGGATAATATCGGGTACGGAAGGACGCAGGAGGAGGGATGAGCACGCGAACCCTCGGGCACCGTCCGACATTTGACCTCACCACGCGCTCTGCACCGGTTTGCACCTCCGCGTTGGCCATTTCTCATTACCGTTCCTACCTGACTCGAACTCGATCCACCCTTCGCGGTTTGCCCAGGTGTGGATGCTGACAACTTCGCGCCGGAAATCTCGCGTGTAACGACGCGCCGGGAAATATCGTTTACATCAAAGAATTCAGTTGATTCATTTCTCTCTCTCTCTTTCACATCTTGCGAAGTTTTCTGTATGATATACAGAATATATTTTTACACGTATTTTTACGTTGCACAATTATGTATTTTTAGAAAATTACCGCTACAATCAACAATGTCAACGGATGACTTTACTGTGATGTAAAGTTAGTAGCAATTTTTATATATGTTTTCCTTCATTTCTATAAGTCTCGAATCTAAAATTAAATTAAATTTGAAGACGATTATGTTTCTAATCTCGATTGTTTGGCAAGGAATACTCCGTGTATGCGTGTGTATCTTTGATCGCGATATATCCTCCCATCGAGGCGGTGGTAGCGCTCCCGAAGAAGCGAGAACCATCAGCCCGAATTAATTAGACCGCCGTAGCAGCGGCTCACGAGGATGATTATTAACCTCTTAATTAATTGCACGCCCACCCCGCGTTCAACTCCTTCCCTTTGCTTTCAGACGGCCATATGATCGACACCAAGTGCTCCTCCTCGCACAATCGGCGGGCCCTCTGCTGCAAGATGTCCGTCGAATTCGACCGATTCCTCGCCAGCAACCGAAAGTGAGTAATATTTTTTCAAACTATGAAATTTTAATAGACGCGTCATATTGAGCATTAACGCTAACAAGATACTAACATCAACAAAAGTTTGAATAAATCTATTGAAAATGTAGACGTAAATTAAATACAATTTGTTTCGAAAATTTTTTACCTGTTGGCATTAAAATTATGGTAACAATTCCAAATCGAAATTTTTGTTCTACGTTGACTCTGCTGTAAATCCTTCGAACTTGAAGAACCAATTGAAAATCTGGAGACAACATTTTATAAGTTATTGTTCTATCTTGATATTACAAATATTTATCGTCTTTTCTCCATTTATTAATATATATATTATATGAAGTATATATTATATGAAGTATATATTATATGAAGTATATTATATTTCACGAGCTTAGTAACCGGTTGTATCGCAAGAAAGCTTGTATAATAACTTAGTTTACACTGGTTATTTCGTACGCGCGCATAGTAACTTTCTATCGGATTACTTCAATTTCGACGATGTATGTAGACAACGATGTGCTAAGGTGATATAATATGGATTACGAAGACGTATCGTCCAATTCAATTAAATACACCGTTGTTTAGATATACGCGTGAAAATAAAGGTGAAAATTCAGGATAAAATTGTTAATCGGTATGTGTACAGAACGGTCGGTGTAAACAAGACCAATATTAAACTTCGAGATTCTCCATTGGTCGTTCAAGATCGGCGGAATTTTCAAGATTAATGTAGAATCAAAATTTTGACTCAGGTATACGCGCGCGTCTTTCACGGTAAGTTATTTTCGTCAATTAGAAATTACACGGCTAATTAATTGATGCTCTCATCGGCCGAAGGGCGCAATAGGTTGATTTTCTATACGCTCTTTATGTTGCCGGCATGGCCGCTGCGCTTAAGATTTACCTTGGAACATGTATTGAAAAGTTTCTGGACCTTATTCAATACACGTGTGTGTACGGTGTATGAGCATTTATGCATCAGTGCGGCTTTATTTTACGAAGTATCTCAGAAACGTACAAGTAATAATTTTTATTTAGAATGAATCGTTCAAATTGTGAACGTAAGAAGTTCTCTTAAGTCCATTGTTCGATAAATTTGAAGTCGATTTTTTTCGTTCTCTTCTCAATATGTGATAAAGCTGCATCTATCAGAAATTTGTTATTCAGGTCATCTGCATGTAAATGCCGCCTCGATACATATATCATGTTATATATATATATATATATATATATATATATAATCCATTTAACACGTAAGCAGCATAAAAACGATAACGTACGCGGGCGAAACGCTTCGGCGAGCGAAGCGTGAACTTCTCTCGTAGAAGAAGAAGAAGAAGGAGAGAACTCGCCCGGGACAAAAAGTTGTTAGCGATTTCACCGTTTGTTATCCTTTTTTGCAATTCTGCATCGCTCGTGTCGCGCATTCAGTGTACTACTAATAAGATCAGCTTGAGTGATGATCCGACGCGGGCGACGATATCGTTGTCCTCACGACTTGTTCTCCTAACAATCATCTCGGCGCCGATCTCGGGCGCGCAGACAGCGATCCGATAAGAAGCCGGATGTGAGGACACACGGTATATCGCCGCTTGGACAAATAAATATCCCCGGGGGGAGGGAGGGGCAGATTTATCCGACGTCGGGGTTATCACTGCGCGTGTCTTCGTTCTTTTCTTTTCCAATAAGCTGCGCGCGGGTCTCCATTACCGGTTCGGCTATCCGACCGAGAGTGCCTCGATAACAGTAACGTCGATATCCGCTCCGATAACGCGTCGATCTTATACGCGTCAGCCAGTATATACAGCTCCTCCACGGTCGGGACAATGCACACAACGAACTTAAGTTCCTTTCCGGACGCGCGACGCGAGTATACGTTGACATTTCCGCACCGGAGATTCGTGCGGTAGATTACGCGCGGGTAGGCGGGTAGGCGCAGGTAGATGAATCTATTATCGGCGAGAGATGATATTAAATGTTTCTTCCTCATGAGATTGATACACGATACCGATGCGTCGTAGCCGCCACCGCCGTCGCCGCTCGCGTGTAGCCTCGACACTAGGAATGGGATCAAGTTCGGTATGCGTCGAGGAATCCGAATCAATTCGATACCCTAACGCGAGGAATGCTCGCAAACTCTCGCTCGATCCCTCATCTTCGATGGCTCTCGGTGGTTGCGAACACAGAGCTAACGGTGATAACTCCCCGGCGTTTTCTCTCCGTTCCCGTCGGCTTTTGTGCCCGGGGATCCGACTGGGCGCCTTGCAATTACGACGGTCCATTTTCAGAGGTAGATCATCGGGCTGCCTTTGAAAAAAGATTTCTATTTTTTTAGTTGTGACAGTTTCCCCTTGGCCTTTTGTTCCGTGACGACCTCGTTTCTGGTTATTGCCTTATTGTAGGGGTTTAGATACGAATTTTGGGGTTTGTAGGATGAACTTTTGTTTTCTTTGCCCTTGAGCGAGATAGACGCAGGTATCACACCCTCGCCCTGAACAACGCATTCCTCGGGAAGTGAAAAGACGTCGTTAAACCCTCGCTGCATGCGGATTTCGGGTTCGTACCTGTTTCGTACCTGCCGAATGGCAACCCTTGGAGTACCAATCGTCGTTCCAATTCTTAGAGACACCTTTTTCTAAAACGCTTTTAAATTCTATTCTACTTCTTTATAAATAAGAGAGCGTGGTAAATTTCTAGAACAATTTATACAACACGAATGATCTTGTTCTCGACATTCGTTTTGGAGGATTCACTTTCCGAGTAACTTGCGCTTTGAACCGGCCAGTGTTCTTGTCTGATCACTGAAACGTTTTTATTTTAGATCATTAATTTAGTCGAAAAGTTTGCTGATCCAAAGCACCAATTTATTCAGGAATGAACCTCTGGAATCTGCGTCAGAATTAGTGTGATCCGTATTGTATCGGCTTTTCTAAAGATTTTCAGGAAGCGTTAATAAATACACGGAGAAAATATTATAGTAAAAATTACTACAAAATTTTGCAATGCTGGATCATACCGGAATTATGACTGAAATTATGATATGTGTTATAATCTTTAGTGACGTATATTATTTGTACACATCACCAAAGATTACAATACACATAATTTTAGTCACAATCCCGGTATGGTCCGGTGTTACAAAATTTTGTGGTACTTCTTACGATATTTTCCCCGTTAATAGTTAAGTCAAAATCCTTTGGAATCTTGAAAAATCACGCGGGGACGGTATGCACGAGTGCTGGGCTGCCCCTTGTCCGGGAGTTAATGGATTTGCATAGGCGCGTTTTTCGAGCAGGGAGAAAACGGAGACGGCGGCGATGAAAAGGGAGTCCGGTCGTCCCGTGGCGGCAAACGCTGGCCAAAACCTGCCCTACGCGATCGCAGGTAAATCTCGCTTATGGCTTCCGCGTTGTTTGCGAACGCGGTATTATTGCTGCGACTTGGCCGTCGAAAATTCGGTGTTTGCGTAAGGTGGTCTAAACGCCAACTAACGTGCGCGGCTCCGCAGCAGCCTACGCATCCCCAAAATATTATCTCTACGTAGAGTGGTAGCGCTTAGGAAAACACGCCTAATGGTTCGTCGCCGTCGCGACGACTCGTCGTAAACCAATTAAACGTTCTAACGTGTTCGCCGTCCGTCCGTCCGTCCGTTCGTCGGCGTTTCCTCTCGCTCGTGGGGAGACCTTTTTTTTACGATTTATCTATGCGCCTCGTTGAAAACTCCTCCCACGAGGAAAATCCGGTGATACGATATGACACAAGTTCTCCTTGTCCCCGAGCTGTCGGAGAAACGTCTCGAGGTACGGTCAGACGATTCATTTTACGTAATCGTTCGCATCTTGAAGTTTCAGTATTCAGCCACGCAATAATAATATAGAAAGCTCGCGTGGCATGGAAAAAAAGATTTGGTTGAATTAAAGTAATATTTCTCTTAATTTTTTTATAAAATTAATGAATCTGTCTCGGAGATTTTAATTCGCTCACGGTGTGAAATGATTTGCCGCAATAATCGAAGTAACATCTAGAAAAAATTATTGGCTTGTTCTTTTCAGCAAGTTGATAAGTAATCTCTCCTGCAAACCTGTTGTGACGTTTAATTTTGCTGAGTAAACTATTACAAATTTGCTGAATAAATTAAACTGTTTCTTTTTTCCCGTATGCACCAAGCTGCTGCATACGATTACCGATAACTACCGATCACATGTTAGCACGTGTTATTATGATAATTTATTATAATAAACACCATCCTGCAACTTGTGGGACGCATATAGAAAACCTGATCTTTGATCTCGCTTCGTGTCTCATTTTCATACATCGTCGCACGCTTCCGCTGGTTTACTTGTTCCAGCCGCTCGCCCAAACAGGCGCTCTAAGTACCGACGACAGATTGTTATGGGAAATTCGCTTACCGAATTCCCGACGAGCTGAGTGTTTTGTACATCGCGACAAGTTGTTTAATTATTCAACGTTTAGATATCAGCCTCTGTTATCATCCCTTTACCCGCGATACGTTTCTCTCACGCTGTTCCTGGAAGTTTAGGTTAGATGTACTTTGATATATTCGCTTGGCTATTTGTTCCACGTTTCTACGTTCCCTTCGATACATTTCCCACTTCCTGCTGAGTTCCACTTCTGGGTCGTTTAAGCAGCCTCCCGCGTGTCTTACCGTCGCGACTAACTTTACATGACGCCGAAAATCGAGGGACAACGGGTGTTTCTTCTTTCTTTTTTGAAACAATTAATATCGCGGGTCTTTTTTCGAACGACCGAACGAACACGTGCTCTTCGTGGTTTCCTCAGTTCTTTCCTCGGTGGTCTGTAGCGGCCGGGCATCCTTTTGTGTTCTTTCAAAAAGTCTACAATACGCCACGATTCTGTGGTACGAGGCGCGACGAAGTAGGAGCAGAACGTGAGAAGGAGAAGGAGAGAGTGAAGAGGGAAGGTAGGAGAGGGTGGGCTGTCTCTCGTCGAGCTCGTCCTCGTGTCGTGAGGTCGAGACAGGGGGAAGAGATTAAAGACGGAGGGAAGTGGTACCAGCTGGCCAGGAGGAGACGATTCAATCTCCTCCTCTACCTTCTTCTTACCAGCCGATGCCTTTCGAGAGGGCATCGAGAGGACGACAGGAGATAGCCGGGGAAAAAGTGTCTCGGATGTCACATGCGGGTCTGCTGGGCTTCTTATTGCTCTTTCCGTCTCTAACTACCTTCCCTCCGCTTCTACGGAACCCTACTTGTCCTTCTCCTGCGGTCTAGGGTTTACTCTTCCCTCCATTTTGCATACGCCGCAAGAACAGGTAGCTAGGAGTATCCAATAATCGCGAATATTCCACGGAGAAGCGGGAATAATTAAAATAATAACAGCGCAGCTACGTCCGGTCACTTAAATCACATTTTGTCAATTTTTTTTTGACAAGTCACTTAAAAAATTCACTATCGTCCAAAATGACGTCCAAAATGACAATCACTATAGTCACTTGTTGTCCTGAGCTGTCGTTAAATTTTCAACCCGTATTGTGAAATAAAACTCGCTGTATGTTAAAGTATTACTTTTTTGCTTAAATGGTCCTAGTTACTCTTAGAATTTGAAAAAAAAAATGTTACTTTTAATCACTCTTCTGAGAGGCCATTTTTGTCTCCTTTTCTGCCCAGAAGCAGTCATTATTTTACTTTTTTTATTCCGGTAACTGGATGATAGCTCTGGATAACCAGAAAAATAATATCGCGGACTTCGAACGAGTAATATTTCGTAAGAATTTATCACCGTGTCGTGATTCTTCCGGTATAGTCAGATTCGTATCTCGTATTTCGAAAAGAGCTGGCGGGACGAGTGGTAGATTTTTAATCGTAAATTAAAAAATAACGCGAGCGTGTTGATTTAATGATCATGGAGCGCCATGATACGAGCTTGACGAGAGAGCCACGGGATGGGTGTTCTTTTGAGTGAGTTTCGCAACCACGAGATTAGTCCGGCCGAGATAACGCGTACATTTTCTTCCTTCCGTATCGCGTGGAATTTCAGCGTTTTACCGCTGAACGTGTCGCGATTTCTCGTTTAATTATCACCGACGATTTTGCGCCTCGCATCGTCCAATTATGCAGGTGTTTCACGCATAGCCGGCTCAGATCCTTGGCGTCGATAAAGAACGAGCGACGTAACGACTGCATGAATTTATGGAATTTCACGTCGGAGACGCGTCCTTTGACGGAACTTTCGAGAACGAATGTTCCTTTGGCGACAACATTATTGGAAATTAGCTCAGCTACCTGCGTCCGAACCCGAGTAGGTTCGGCGAACAAGCATAACTATCTCGGAATTTCGTCCGGCGCCAGGATCTCCACAGGATTAGCTGCGCGTATCGGGCCGTCTCGCCGCGTCTGCTTGACTAGGCCGTGCAATTTGCACAACGCGATAGCTGCTATCATCTACAAATAATATCTTTTTTCCCGAGAGAGATTCCGTAGTCGATAAGTGTCGTCGGCATTGTGCGATCTTTCGGCGTACCTGGCAGCCGAAGGCTCTCAACAACGATATTATTTTCTTCGTAGAATACAAACAGACCTGCACAGTAAAAGAATTGTGTATTAAATTTAACGTATTTTTCACGTGTGCCAAACAGTCCACTCAAGTTTTGGTGTTGACTTAATAGGTTAACTTAATAGGCGAAAGGTGAATATGTTGAAAAGTAACACAAATATTATGTAAAAAATTAACACAAAATTAATACGACATTGAAATATAAAATGTATTATTTTAACATTTACACATATTGAATATCGGCACAACATAAGATGTTGAGATAAATACAATATTAATACACGTATGTACAAGATTTAACATAGAAATTTTGACAAGGACCGATTTTAACACAAGCACAAAATGTTTTCACTGTATATACCACCCGAGAGAAGACGAGTACATTTTGATCTTTAATATTACACTGTAACCGTATAATTATATCTTGAATAGGTGCGTGGCTTAACATATATGATCTGATGAGTCACCGAACTTTCACACACGCATACACACACACACACACATACACGTGCGCGCGCGCAGATAGAAGACATTCTGACATTGAATCAAGTGCGTAAGATCCACTTGAGACCCTATGTCGCAATTAAGGTGGACTTTACAAATTATAGACGCGCTCCACTTGAGTGTTCCGAACTGTGTCTCGCACCGCGATGCACGTATGCAAATAAACGTTGATACATGCGTACACGAGCGGATACGTCCCGATGGAGACGCGCGCCGACTTGACATGCGCGTTGCAGATTAGAAGAGAAGCTCTTCCGTTTTTTTCGCGCTACTTTCACTCACTCCCTCTCTCTCTCTCCGTCGAGAGAGTCTACTGCCGCTTCGAACGCGGTTTCCCCGGTAATTACGGCGGATATCCTTGGATACAATTACCAGCGCCACGAGCGCGGAGCGCAGAGCACCACCACCGGGACAAAAAACTTGCACCGCTCCTGGACACGGAGTTCCCGCAATGGTTAACGTCGCGTGACCGCGTATTATACATATATAGGGCTGCCGGTAATGCTGCATAATAAGCGTTTAGAGATGTCGGAAGGACCTATGCCTCGCGCTTTTCCTCCGTTTTTCCTTTTTTTCTCCCTCGGCTCTTCGCCGTGCTGTCCTGCCCTCACTGACCCTCCTCCCCTCTCCCCCCCGTAGGCGTTCCGCTCTGCGTACGCGTTCAGATTTCCGAATACTTCGACGTAACGAACGAAACACTCGGCGCTCTCCCCGTCGTACGGATCCTGAGGAATTTTCTACCAGACGGACGCGGTGTCGTCCCGCTCTTACTTTTTCGGCTATTAAAAGATTAGGAGCCCGACCTCATACTTGACGCTTAGGACGTGCCCGTGCGTCCGATTGTCAAGCTGAAATAACACACCGTGTTATTCCACCTTCCTGTGAGACACACGGAGCCTCGAATTATCGCGGTCCGTAGTTTATGAAAGAGTTTGACGATTATTATAGCGGGCTTGCACCGGAGTCGATTGTGCGCGTGGATGTGACTCATAACGGTCGGACGAATGGAGATCATTTACGTGATAACGCCTCATAGTCATAACGAACCGTATTTGTATTCATAACGATCAAATGTATTTTTGAAAGAGGGGGAGAGCGGGGGGGGGGGAGTTGACACGCGATATTTGAATTCTGCTTCCTTGAATTTTTCACGAGGGAGAGGCGGAGTAGGGGCACATTTCGAGCGGCTATGAATGCTTAAAGAGCTTCCACGACGTCGTGACGAATGGACAGGCCGTACTCCCGTCTAAAGCCGCTTTTACAACGCCTCGGGTCTTCTAAAACGTACATAACGTACGTCCCCTCGCGGACGTGCCTGCATTTATTTTCCAAATTAACTTTCGTGTTCGACAGTCGCGAGACAAAGGATCGTATTCCCGACCGCACATTTAACGTTAAGCGTGACCGTCCATAATTTCCAACTTTATTCGCCCCGTGTATGAATATCAGGTACAATGTTATTCCAACTGGAGAATCAGATAACCACATTCAGCGCTGAATACGCGGTCGGAATACGCGGGCTCGCGAAGTGAGAAAATACCGGAATTACAATTGTTTTTATCGATGGGGATCCCCCCCCCCCCTCCTCCCCTACTTTTCCGAACGGAGAATTCCGATTGTTCGTGTTGGGAAAATTCATATCGTGGGTTAACTGAGCGAATTCTACGAATCGAGCGGAACTGATGACTCGTCGTGCGCTCCGGTATTCGGGCGAAGTGCTTCGGCGTGAAATAGCGTAGCGACTGCATTCGCCGTACGCTCGTCATGTTCGATTTCTCGATTTCAATCTCCAGCGGCATCGTGAGTAAATCTTCGCTACATCCGGCAGTCTGTCGAGGCTTCCTCTAATTCCCATCGACGTGCTGCCTTAATCCGAGCGTGGGTCGCTCGGAACGAGAAACCGTCCGATTTGCAGACGCGTCCATCCGACTGTAATCCCGCCTTAAACGGACATGTCTCTCCGTAGCGGCAGGTGTATCGTAGGCGCCTCCGCGCCTGCAAACGTGATACGAATTCGGTAATTCCGTCCTCTGTCCCGAGTCCGTGCGCGAATGCGAGATATTTCTTTCGGTGCACGCTGCGATACGCGTGCTATGTTGCCCACGCAAAATCGAATGTTTTTCGTCGTAACAGAACGGGCCGAGAGAAGTCGCGGTTGTTTGTGAGATTCCCGGTCGTTCGGACGCGTTTAATCTCTCGAAGGCGGCGACGCTGTCGAAAATGTTTTTAAATTCGTCAGCGACCGGTAAGGGCGGGACGAATAGTGCACATTTGAAAAAGGGAGTTTTGTATCGCAAACACGCGAAAAACTGTACAAGCTATTGTGTATTTTTGCTCAAGCATTCTTTGCCCCACCTCTGGGGCGGAAAGTGCCATCGCTGTTGTATTTCAGGTATGAAGCAAGTAAAGTATAATACAGTTTTATTTTTATTATGTGATATTTATTTAAAAAACACTTCATTGATATGTACGATATTTATTTAATTAATTTATTACATAGATACGATTTATATGTTTTATACAATACATTCCATTGTGTTTATTGACTTCGTGTCTTGTTTCCCTTTACAAACGTAATTACGCATCCTGAAAAGAGAAATCACAAGAACATCGATATAATAATAACAAAATTAATGGATAAGAAGTGCCACCGCAGAGTGAAAAGATCCACATGGCACTTTTTTGTCGCCAACGGCTTTAAATGTTAAGTTAGATTATGGAAGAAACATCATTAAATCTAGATTAATTTCAACATTGTGGACTCAAAGAGAAACTCAAAGACAAAATAGACAAGTTAATTATACTTGGCTTTCATACAACTAACACACGTGTCGCCGTACGCAATAAAAAAAAAAAAAGTTACTGCCGGGAAACAAAGTGAATGTTAAATGTTATCTATTTCGATCATAATACAACGATTCTAGTGTCGTTATCCGCCTATTTTCCGCGTTCAAGCCGCGTAAACGAATATTCCAACAGTCTTTTACGGTGGCACTTTTTATTCAGGACGCTTTCAGCCCCGCTCTTTACCCTACTTCGAGGGTATCCTGTATATATGAACAAGTACCAGCGGGTGGACCATGGACTCGAGCGTCGTCTCCAGTCATGCTTGTTGACGAGCACTTGCCGCAATTAAATGAATTTTCTTTTTCTCGCTCACGCGCGTTCGAGCGTAGCACATCGCGATATTTTATGCACGCGTGAACGTACACTTCGCGGCGGTCGCCACAGCCATCGATCACTTAACTGGATCGACCGTTCGTCAGGAAGAGAGATAGAGAGAGAGAGAGAGAGAGGACGAGAACGTACAATTGGTTTATTTAACGCACGATCGTTGAACCGTCGCGATTGGTTAAATTCGTCGTTGCGTAACCCCGGTCAGATTAATCGGCGCACGAGCGGCGTGTTATTATGGAAATCGTCAACCGATCTCTCCGACAGAAAATCGCGGTTAATGCGCGCGTACATCAAGCGCTACATTATTTTGCTACTGGATTATTACCCCAGCGATTGATCCTCCTCTCCCAGGAAGCGCAACTGCCTCATCCTCCGGTCTCCTCCGGTAATTTTCAGGCCGTGTAATTCCGTGCGCGAATACGCGGAGACGAGGCCGCATTAAGGACGGGCAAGAAAAGACGAATCTCGTGCGGATAGTAGTTCGTAGAAGCAAGACACGTTCTCGAAGCGATGCGCATAGTCGCGCGCATATGACGGGGTTGCCGCAAGAAGTTGCGTGCACTCGCGACTGCCGTGCCATTTTCCACCCCGTTGCGGCAACTGATCGGGAGCGTCTGATCGTGCGGACATTACGAAGAGAGAGATAAAAATAACACGCGACCATCGCGACATCCGTCTGTAAAAATCCGCCTGTTATTAGATTTCTGTTGCCGGTCACCTCGTTTTGCAATAGCAAGCCCGTAGTTTTTTTTCATTATTTCTCTCTCTTCTTGCTGACATTCAACACGCGTGCGTAAAGATACTTGTCATTCCGTTGCAGGAGTTGATTAAAGCGTCTGATTGCGGAGATGTAAGAGAGAGACACATAATCATTATGTTACGCATGACGTCCCGACAGGAATCAGCTTTTCGTTATCAGCTCCGTATCCTGTCGCCGAGCTGCGTCATTTTCGAATAATAAATCCGTGCTTCCCCTCATTTTCTACACCGTCGACTTTCAACGCGCATGCGTAAACCGACATGTCGCTCACGGATATCGCTCGAATATATCCAAAGTTTTAATTCGCGAGCGATATCGCCGCGAGGTACCCGCCGTCCTTTTCACACGTCGCGACGACGAGAGCGCGCCGACCGCGCGTGGTTTACGAGCCGCTTCGGCTAAGTGCACGTAATCATTCGATAAGTAAAGCGAGATACATACAGCGCGCGACCATCTCTCGGCACCCGGCTGAATCGGTATTTATGAAATGTCGCGCGGCGAAAATCACGTGGGACAAGCCGTAAAATTCCCGAAGGTTTATGACCGGCGTGTCCATCGCCGGTTATAAAATCGCAATGCCTCTTTTCGTTCGTCATTCCTCCTCGTCTCGACGCGGCGCGTTTCATTTTACGTTCGAATTCTCCGCGATGCGCGAACGCGCGTAAAGTATGCACGAGAGCGGCTCGCGCGCGCGGTATGTAAGCTTCCCTCAAAGTCCAACGGATTTACATCGTTGCACGAACTCGTTCGTAACAGGTCGCTCGCGCATGCACGCGTACCTACCTGCCTACGTGCGTGCATGCGTGCGTGTCGCCATTCGCGGATCGGCCGATGCGCGGCGAGTTCGCGCTCGGCGGCTCTCCTGTATGCACCGAAACTGGTTTGCACCTGATACCGGTCTCGCGATCGAATGACGCGTTTCAATGCGTTCCCGCCGCTCGTCCTCCTCCTCTTCACCTGATCTCTCTCTCTCTCTCTCTCTCTTTTTCTTTCTTTCTCTGCCCTTCGCCCGCTCTCTTCCTCGTCTTCTTGTACCGCCTGCTCTGCTCTTCTTCGTCTTGGCGTGGTCCGCGCGGAGATCACGCGAACCCTCCCCTCCGGGCCGATTCGTTTTTTCGGGCCGCGATGTTTGCTCTCGTGGGATAAGATATCCCGGTGATCGTCGGAATTATGCGGAGACGCGCGTCGCGCGCGGATATATTTCAGCCGCGCGCGTCGCCCAAAGCCGGTACCGCGATTAATCGCGCTTCAGTACGCTCGTCGATCGTAACACTGTAACGTTCCTGCGGACTTATTCGACGGATCTCTCTGTCGTTTTACGCGTATGCCTCATTCTTCCGCGGTTCAAGTGCGACGCATTAACTAGGGTAAGCAGCGTGGTAGGTCCGCGTTATCGATATCGCGACATGCGATGCGTCGGAGATATTTAAAAAGTTCGATGCGCGCCTAATGGCGTGTTTCTTCGATTATGTTTTCGATATAATTTAATAATTTTGTTAATGTTTTGTAATTTAATAATTTTGCTAATGTCAATTTAAGAGTTTTGTTCGTTTCTTGTTAATTTTCTCTCTTCAACTTTGAGGTGCGTTTTCGCAAGCGCTTAGAAAGTCGGATCACTGTCGTTGCGTCGCGGATTCTATATGCGTCTTCGAGTCTACGTAGGTTTCCGTAATCCCCGTCGTTTGATACGTATCTACTTTACGATAATTTCCGTGGAAATTTCCTTAATTTATTCAAGCTGATTTTCTGGAACGCGTATCGCCTCGGAGCGGCCGCGCGCGGCAAAGAAAATAACGTAAAGGACGGAGTATCATAAGGTACAGGTATAAAGGTATCGCGGAGATTCTTGCAACTCGGCTCGCTTTCAGATAAAATAGTAACGTTTCCATGGAAACGGTACACCCGACACGCGCCATTTCTTTGCGAAGAGTACGCTCGAGTATGTAGACGATCTGGAGTACAACGTCACCGGTTCTCGGATACTTCTTATCTGCGCGTACCTTACGCGAACTTGTTCCGTGCAGGTGATGCTTTTGACCTTGAACACGCAAAAAATGTTAACGCTCATACACACACATACGTCGAACACTGTATTATATTACAATTATGAGATCTTGCACATATTTATATTTCGTGTTAATCTCAGTTTCTACACCGAGAAACATTTTATCGGAAAAATCGATTTAATGATGTATCCGATTGTTATTTTTATTGTCCGATCAAACGATGAATACCTTTATCCGATGAAATATCCGGTGAAATTACCGATGGGACCTGTTCCGGAAAATTAATCGCCCTTTGTACGTCCGTTATCATTTTCACCGGACAGAGGCACGATTTGATCGGATGAAATGACGAAATACAATCAAACATTGCGCTTAGTCGGATATATTCGTCGTGGTAATTTTTAATTAGATCATCCGATCGCAGATATTATCGGATATTTCACTCCGTGTAGCGAAAGGTCATATCTTTCCCTTTCTCGCGAATGAAGCTTTCTGAATCATGCTCATTACAATAATTGTCATCATTAAAACGTGAGAAAAATTCGTACTGTTCAAGCACGACTCGTTCGAACTGATTTATATCTGGACGGTTTTTCGACAATTACCCGCGAAAGTCGTAAAGATCGCGAAGAGTTATGTGTTGGTCGCGTATAAGACTAGGAAGCAGTCGGCTCGGATCGATAAGCTTCGCCGAGCGTGTCGCGATTTTCGCCCGTGAGATTTCTTCTCCATAAACAAAGTGCACGCCGGTTGCACCCACCGATGCTGAATACTTCGCAGTTTATGATCCGTGGACGCTGAATGACCGCGAGATCGTCTAGTTATCTCATAAGCTGTGTCAAAATGGACGCTTACGTCGAACAACATTGTTGGCAATGACGTAGAGCGGTTGTTTCGGAACGAAGTGGAATTCGCGATACCTAACATTGTCTTGTTTACTTAACGTTAAAATTCACTTTCCCGCTCGGTATCTAAATTGTGCATTTCTCGATATAGTTCAAGGAACGTCTCGCCGTTACGTATATTAATTATTCGGGAATTATCAACGTTTTGATTCAGAATGAAGTAATAATTTAGTTTCTTTATATATGTATATATATATGCATATAAACGATTTGTGTTTTATATAAGATCACACGCTTACGATGCGGTCTAAGAAACGCATTGTAAATTGTAAACGCTCGTTGTCGAGCGATACAGATTTCCTGGAACACGCGATAAGTTGGAACAAGTCCGTTCGATGCGGGTTTTTGCGGTGCACTTTTGCCTCACTCGTCGTATCGGGAATAGTCCATATATTCTGTCTCTCCGCATGAATGATTCCATTGAGGATCACGTGGGCGAACAGGCCGAGGAGGCAGCTCGTGCAGAGGTCGATGGATTCGCGAGTGGATCAATCTGTTTCTTTTCTTGGAAATGTGCTCGAGCTCAGATAGCGAAAGGACTCCGTGATTGGGCACGTGCAAAGTCACTGCTCCCCCGAATTCCGTTAATTAACGTGAAAAGCGGTAAACCTCGTTCGAATACATATCGAGACTTACTTTTTACTATCTATCGTGCTTTGATTTGGCGATCTAATTAATTTAATTTTTTAATTCAGTATGCGTGATGTCAACTGAAAGCTGAATGTTTAATTACCGTAACCAAATCACTTAGTAATGAAACATTTGGTTGGAACATTCGTCAAATCTTGGCGATTGTCGACAAATACTTCTTTAAGCGTACGGAAGAACGTGTTTTTTTTTTTTTTAACAAATTGTCGCCTTTTTACTGATTTCCAAATCATTTTCGTCGTCGCCGCTTGTGCTCGCAACCGAAGTTGGAAATTTACCGAGGATATGCTCGTTTACTATCCTTCCCATTCGCGATACAACGGGTTGGATCTTCGCGGCTCCTTCCCTTTTCGGCCAGCGTCTCAGGGGGAGCGTCTTGCCGACCGTCGCGAACACTTGGAAGGCAATTTCTGTTATCAATGTAATATTCTGCAGCGAGAGGCCCCGGAAATGGCTCATTGACTCTCGCCGCGCCGCTCATTGGTACATCCGGCGCGATGCTTGCTGGTACACAATATAACTTGATACACTCGAAAGTGGAACAAAAGAGTCGACGTGACGTGATGCGGCCTGTGGATACGGTGTACCCGTCTCGAGGGCACCTAAACCGATAATTGCTTCCTTTTAACGGTGCCGCACCTCCACCTTCGCCACCGTGAGCCATTTCCTCGTTCGCCGACTCTTCCGCGCAAAAATCGCCCTTTACATATAAATGTTTGCCAATAGCAGCACACCCGGTGAATAGAGCGATATTTTTCGACGAGAAGTAAAACGATTCACTTTATCATACTGTAATTGGAAGCCGTATCTCGATATCTGATGAGCGGTTCTCGCGCAGTCGTGGCGTTAAATATACCGGCAACTATATTACGTGTCCGTGTTCGCCGCACGCCAAATAATTTGTTGCACTCAATGCGAAGTGGTAGCCGATACGTTCCTTTCACTTCTGAGCACGTGGCCGTATCTCTGAGAAATTCCGCGTAAATTGTCGGCGTTTTAGCCGAGGAATATCACGATCCATTTTTCACCCGGTAAATAGCCCCGGAGTTTTACGTTTCCCCGGATCAGCCTTATAAATACACGCCTGGAATTATACGCTGCTGCTGTTGGGTGCATGCTGCACGTGGCTTGCGCAAGCCGTATTGTTTGAGAAATCACTTTTTGCGATTCCTTTTTTACGATCGTTCGGTCAGCCGCGACCTCGAGTTACCGTTGTTATTAATCGGCCGGCCGCGCGATCGCGAGCACCACGGCTGCCTGATTAACTTCGTCTCACCTCGCTTTCCACTTACAATCCGTTTATCCTGGCGCCACGCCCACGCTTTGAGAACCACCACACAGGACGTACGTATATTAACAGCGATATATGCTCGCGCTCGATCGCCGGATCCGATCCCGCGGATTTGGCAAGCGAGAGGTGTATGTCGGAACTTTATTACCGGTCGTTCCGGCTCGGTGACGCTTTTGGAAACTAAGTTTCCCCGTCGCGTGTACCGCCACAAATTACTCGTGAAGCGGACACGTCCCTCCGAGACTTTGCGATTTATTCGAGAGCGAGCGAGAGAGAGAGAGAGAGAGAAAGAGAGAGCTTCTTGATCTTTCGCCAATTAAGAGTCACTCAACATATGGCGCCGCATTACTTTGCGTCCCCAGCCTCCAACTCGCTACAGAATTGTCGCGGGTATCCTTAATTCTGCGCTGACGGCCGCTGAGTTACGTTATTTGCGGCACTCGACGTTATACTTCTCGCATTTCGCTGTGTCATTGTTGGTGTCTCTCACGGTGTTGCTCGACGTTTCAATCTGGCGCGTTTGTAAGACGCGAAAATAATCGATACTTTCGGGGACAGCGATATCTGCAGTTGATAAGATCGCGTAATGTCGCAAGAAAACGTTCCGGCTTGCCGAAGAGAGGGAAAAAACGGAGGAAAAGAAACGCGAGACGCATCGAGAGAAGGATAAAGATAGAGGGAGAAAGAGAGAGAGAGAGAATGGTCACGATTATTGCAATCGTATCCGCGTAACAAAATATTGTCGAGGCTTCAAAAGGAGAAAAATTTCGCGGTCGATGTGCAAGCCCGACCTCATTCTCCGTGCCGAGTGTGCTCGAGTGTACCGCAATCCGATGTACCACGGCTGTAGTTGTGTCCGTTTCCCCTCTCTTCTTTCTCTCGCTCTCTTTCTCCTCCTTCACGTTTTCTTTTTCCAATCGATCGACAATACCATTCGGTCCGATGTATCCGCGTATAATTCATAGGTATTCCGATCTCGTTCGAATTGAGCCGAGGACAATCACGGAGCACCGTAGAATAACGTTGTCAGAATTTCGAAATAATGCGACGTGCGACTATCGTGTCGAGCGATAGTGCAATGAATTATGTAATTAAGGTAGTTGATCTGTAAAATACCGGACTTCCAGCGGCGACATGAGAGGGCCTGTAATGTAAGTTGATTTTTGGAAAAAAAAATTCTCCCGTAACTTTATTTAGCTATCTAATAAGTGTTAATTTTCAGCGAAATTAAGACAAGTATTCACACAATACTGTAAACACGGAGATATTGTTTACTTTTCATTTTTCTTATTAATGCTTTATTTATATGCTGGTTGAGCCAATAGAGATGCACACATAATAGAGAGTGATATGTAAGTGTTTAAATAAATTTGCGAAAATTTGCAAATTTTCTATAGCCATATTTTCAAAACAAATTGGTCAATAATTGGCCAAGCCCTTAATATCGTAGTAGTTTCTCATCGCAACTATAAATGTGGTTTAGAAGGAATTAAAAATAGAGAAGTTGAAAATAGGACATTAAGCTCAACGTGCATATAAAAAGTGCCATCTTTATTTGCAAATATCTCAGCTTCCGAATGGTCAGTCGTGTTTTAACTTGACACACGTGTAGATAATATTTCCCATCAATATGCAGCTGAAATTTCAATGAATTATTAAGACAATTTTTGGATGGATCAACTGCCTTAATTGTGTGCGCGTCCTTCACTGAGAACATTCACATTCAGTTAAAGTGTCGTCGTTGTCAAGATACAGGTAGTCATCTAGACGTCACGCATACCCGAAATCTGTTTTCGCGGAGCGTCCTTGAATTACGTCATCAGGCACGTGAATTTGGTCGGTGGACGAGCCGACTGTCTTCGTGTTTCGAAATTCAAAATGCGGTACCGTTTAAGCGCACGTTAAACGTAACGTGCGTGTAAACGGCGGCAATGCCCGCGGCGGCGCGAGAGCTTCTTCGTCTCGTCGGCGAGGGATAAATGCCTGTCTGGTGTCCACGGTTAATTCCTGGCAAGGTGCGCGTAATTCCCGTCAGTTCCGCCGCACAATGCAACGCGATGCCACGACGTCGTCGTCGCGGTACGCCGACGCGCGGTTGCACAGCCGTCCGGTTTAATTTATCGTACGCCAATGCCCGACGGTGGCCGCCGACATTTAATGTTGCAAAAAGCGGGTAACCGTCGGGATCGCAGACTGAAACAATGAGGAGTTATTGATCGTCAATCACCCGCGTAAGAATCGGTCCTTATATGGGCTCTCTAATTGGCACATTCTTGTTTACTAGCAGTTCAGGGATATTTAAACATTTAAATGCTAAGTTTATATGCTTTTTCTTTTAATTACTGGTCGGACGGAGATAAATTGTATTTGAAACTTCGTCAAAGAACTATCGGACATCTTTAATGAGTTTAATTTGTGTCACGATTCTTATTATTACACTCGTATTTATCGCATAATTATCATCGCGTAATTCATTATTACACTGTATTTATCGCGTGATCGCACCAATTGCAGAATGTTTAAAGAGATGTTTTAATCGGATATCGAATAATAATTAATAATGAAAAGAATCGATTTGATACTTCAGCCGCGAACGTAGATTCGGTTTTCCAAGTTCGCGTATCGCACAGTGTCCATTAATTCGTTGGGAAAACGAATAATTTGCATTTTGAGTGGTTCACTGCGATATGATAATTTCCGGCGTTAACTGTAGAGCGGTTCGTGGTGCCTAGCCGATATTTACGAGGCAAGATATCGAATTTTGAAATTATATGCGATGAACGGTCTTTACATTCGACTTAATGCGGTTCAATGAAATGTAACGTTAATGATGCCGGATATTGGTAGCGATGTTAAATATACCAATTAAATGTTCAATATCTAATGGATCGTAATAATGGAGCCGCTGACGCAATTAAATTTCATTTGCTGTGATAATGACGATAACGCGTGTGTGTGCGTTATACATTTACGACTTTATGGTTGGTCGGGAAACATCGATCGCGATTTTTTCGCTTCGTAACGGCCTACCGATCGGATCTATTACGACGTGTTTACAGCCCAACGGTGCAGGTTAATGATCAATAATCTCCCTCGCTTTGCTTCGAATATACGCGTCCGCAGAGTAACCTGTAGCGCGCAGTCTCACAAAAGCGAACTCGCGTAATGATCAATTAATATATTTTAATTACCATATTCGGATTCGCAAACAATAAACTCGGATTTTCGTGCGATTTATAAACTGTTAAACATCAAATTCGTAAAACTTTCCACATGGATCATCATTGTTTAGAATGGATCACGTTCGATGTTTCATCAGATGATCGACCTTGACGAATTAATCCGACGATTGATGATTAATTATCGGAAGAAGTATATAAAAAAAAAAAAAAAAATGAAAATAGAAGAAATTAGCGATGCGAGAAATGTCGATAAGATAGTTCGCGTGAACAATAGAAGTCACTTCATGTGATCGGGACATTTGCAATTAAAACTAGCTCCCGATTGGGGAACGCATTTCGGCGAGTGCGCCGGACGAGATTGCACAATCGATAGTGAGACGGGTGGCGTTGCTCGTCGCAATATAGAACGCGTTTTTTCTGCGTTATATCGCGACGGGGCGAAAAATCGAGAGCCGCTCGGCGACGAAACGGCCGTCGCCGCGCGCGGACCTCGTAACGGCGGTATCGTTTCGCGATAGTTACCGTGCCGCCGGGCCGGGCCCCGGTTTAATAATCAATAATTTCCCCCTTGGCGGCCCCGGGGCTGCACGTGTACGAACCGTGCCGCGATCGTGCCGGACGCGCCGCGAGAATTTTGTCCGCGGCCGATCGCCGCAGCGGCCGGCGCGACGCTCCGCCGTCCAGACGATACTTTCGCCGCGGTCGGGGAGGGTGGCCGCGGTTCTCTCATCCTCCGCCTCCCGCTCTTCTCCTCCCTCTCCGAAAGCCGGCTCTTTCCCCGCTCTTTATCGTGGTAGTTTTATTTGACAAACAGCGCGCCCGAGCTATGCACACTTCCTCCGGGAATCCCGGCTTTCATCCGGGCCGTTATAGCCTTCTCGATTTTTGATGCCTTCGCGCCCTCGGGCAGTCGATCTATATTATCGACGCCGGACTCGTCGTCAGAAATTGACGAGGACGGGCCGGGAGGTAATGGCTGTTAAATTCAGTTTATCGGCGGTACGGCCGTGTAATAGTCCGCGGGACACGCTCCGCCACTCGCGGAAAATTACGATACACGCGTTATCGGGATCCTTTCTGGCCCCTAAGTGAATCACCATCGATCATGCTCGATCCATTTGTACGTAGCTGTGTACAGCATCGCGTTTGACGTTGGAGTGAGAGAAAGAGAGGGAGAGAGAGAAAAAGGGACGATCTCCTTTGTTCTCGCAACCTCGTCGGATTACAGGGCTATTTGGGGTCAATTGTAACAAGAGACGACCGTAACGTGATTATACACACATTTAGATCTTATGTATCTTCAATCTCTGAGATCGCGACTAATCGTTCGCACGTGTGTTATTTCGAAATTAATTAAATCCGAAATTAATTGATTCCGCGTAACGGAAGCGCGTTCTTGCGGATCGCGCCGGGATTGCACGCTCCTCTCGATAAAACGCAGCATTTCCGGTTTCACCTGAGCGGGCCCGTATCGGGTGACCAATCGGCTGCCGCTTGCAAGCTGTTGCGACGCCCGAGGGGCCCCCAGGATTGACCTGCGACCCCGTCCCTCAGCCTCGTACCGCCGTGTCTTCGAGGCGTCAGCTCAAATGACTTTCATTGAAGGATGCATCAGTCGGGCTTTCTCGCGAACGTGGCAGTCCCGGAGAAAAGGCCCTTTTATCGTACTTTGTGTGCTACACGCGTCAGCCTACACGTGCGTAAATTATGTAATTAGCGTCTGGCAGACGGACGCGCTTTGTGCGGTAGGCCGGGATCAATTGGAATCGCCAATTTGCTTGACAGGGAACATAAAATAGGATGGTTCTTAGAATAGATTTTTACATATTTCTTAAATTTGCGATAACGTAGTTAACGAGCGGATTTTCAGTGAGAGACAAATTTGAGGGGTTCGAAAAGATCGTGTTACTTTCTGCGAAGTCAAATTTGTCACAGGTGAGAAAAAAGACGAAGGAACCGTCGAGAAGAGACGAAACTGATATATACGCGCATTATGTCTCGACATCCGAGAATAACCCTGTTATCGAACGTTTTACTTGTGACGTTGACGTGAACGTTCATCCTTGTGTCGAAAAAAAAGTTTCTTTTTCTCGTTGTTACATATCCGATCCGCATGTTCGAATTAATTTTTCTACACGTGTCAATGTATAGTGGGATCTGCTTTTAATGGATTCACCGTTATCGTGTTATACGTGTTACCTACAGGTGCAACCTATATCCCTGACGTTATTTGCATGGCAACGTGATAAAATCTCGCTCGCATGTGCAAGGATATGCAGGAAACTCGAGCAGATCCCTGCCACTTGATAGTATCAATTCGTCGTTAACGAGTCTATTCGCCGTATATCTATTCTACCTAGTAACGATATTTCACACATTACTCTCAACATCATTGCGTTATATTCTCCGTCACGCTTGGCGAATTCTTTAACGGATTTGAAATCAATTTTGCCGCGATAGAAGATTTGTCAAAATCGAATGGCTCTGTCGTTGAATTCAACTTAATTCACGTAAATATGCCGAATTATTTTAATGAAGTTTAAGGTTCACCGTCGTATTTTCAATGACGCATTCAAGAGGGCCACTTATAAATTTAGTGCAAAATCAAGCAAGCAAAATTACGTTCTTATACATTAATTTCCTTACATAAATAATAAATATTAATTTGAAACGAAGTTGAGATAAACATGTATATACAATATTGCAAATATGAAAATTTTATTTTTATTTTTCTTATTAATGTTATATTTATGTTATATTTATTAGTCGATCTAACAGTTATAGAGATATAGAGATGTACAGGTAATATGGAGAAAAATATATGTATATATATGTATATTTCAAGTATTATTATAAATTAATAACTATATTTCAAGTATTATTATAAATTAATGAACTTTACACCACTGAATTGTCAAAACAAAATGATCAGTAATTCTGAAATTTGTGTGTAAGATTTATACATTCGTCTTTAATACCATAGTAATTTTGCATCAAAATCTTAATTTTATATAGTTTAGAAGATATTAAAAATAGAAATTAAAAGTAACACTCTAATTTGAAGGAACACGTGTAAAAGTGTCAATTTTAGTTGCAAATATCTCAATTCTCAAACGGTCAATCTCTTCCTAATTGCAAGATCAATTAGATAATCCTTCAATATATACGTAGTGCAAGTATCATTAAATTTGCATCAAACACATTTCATTTTACAACCTCTTAAAATTTTAAGTGGGTTTTATCTGGGCAAAATTCGCATAAATTAAACGAGGACAAGATTTTTAAATTCGCCGAGAAACACGCGCGTCGTTAAAGTTTAATACGGTGGGCCTTTCGTGCAATTCGCGATTTTGATCCCCCTCCGTCTTTCACCGTTGGCGCGATCCTTTCTCACCCGGAGAGAGAAACCACGTGTTCGTTATTCCCAGCGGTATCATCACGAGGACTCTTCATTATTTCCCATTGTGAGCCCCGTGGCGAGCGCGTAGCGTTCGCGGTTACGTGGTGCACGGAAAACGGTTACCTCGCTCCTCGTCTCCTCGGCGAGTGCAGGTGCACAGCCCGTACTTACCACGTTATTTACAATTTGCACGGTGGAGGCGATAAGATCGGTCGCATCCCTGGCGCGGAGAACGAACGTGTCAATATCGAAAATATAGAACCATATTTTATCATTCTCCTCGGAGATTACGTGCGCTTACAAACAAACGCACGTGGGCATACACACACACTTTCGCTTTTTCTTCACCGGGCCGATTCGTTTTATCTCGAACCTTTCTGGCCTGCATGCTGACCGTATCGTGATTCCGACTCCGCAATCGTGCCGGTATGTTCGAGCAACGGTGTGCGATACGCGATACTTAATATAATTCTGACTTTAATACGATGTGTGTGAGAAGGATTTTCTCAGGACACAGAAATTGCTGGTATCTTCTACGTTAAGCGCATAGAGCAAGCCGGCGCATTAATTCCGCTTATCACAGGGACGAGAGAGATTATTATGAAGAGTCCGCTGCGATAAGTTCCCCCTTTTTCCTTCTCTTTCTCGCGCGCACGCGGCGACGTTCGCTCGCGTAATTATGCGTAAAATATCGACGCTTAATACCCGATTTGCGGCTTTTAACGCGCTGATAACGACGACTCGGCCGATCTTACCTGCGACCCGGCGATAGTTACGCCGCGTTCAACAATATTACACTCGGAATAATGCTGGCCACGTTATCGTTAAATGTCTACTTAAAGATTACGCGAAAGCGTTAATGATGGAATTAATAGGTCGCGCAATTTGTTCCACGAATCGCAATATTCGTCGGGACATATTATTGCACTCGATTGCTCCGTGTCTGCGACAAGATGCACGGACTCTTGGCGCGTCGCGCGGAAGTAATACGTTTCATCGTCTTGACGTGGCGTATATTATTATCATGATAAGGTACGAAGGAGTATAAAGTATCGATATTTTGTACCGATGCGAATCGAGATTCATAGTATCGATACACTGGTTTTATTATATTTAGCCTGCTCACTATACCTGCACTGCTGAACTAGCGCAGTAAGTTGAAGCGGGACAAGTATATGTTTTCTCACTTCAATTTATCGCGCCAGTTCAGCAGTGCAGCTATAAAGGACAGACCAATTGATTAGAAATTACCGATATTAGAACACCGTTGTTTTTTTGACATGTCTGTTAGATATTACTTTGCTTGTTGAATAACGAAGGATTGCCGGTATTCTTCGACGAGCCACCTGAGAAAGTGCGCGTAAACTACGTACATTTCGCGCGATAGCTTTATATGCCGCTTGGTTCGTGTCCGTACTATTTCAATAACCCTTAATCAATCGAACGGTTATATTAATGTCTGAAGACAGTATTTGAGATCGTTTAAAAATTTCATCGTATTTATGAGTATCAGCCAATAATGTAACACAACCAAATTATGCTTTAATTTGTATCGAATTAATCTGACCGATCTTGAACCGATACGCTACGATATTGCAACTCAAAGTATCGAGTGCAATATATCGGATCTCAAATGGTCGTATATCGATACGAATCGGACCATCCTTCGTATCACAGTCGTGTATAGATCAACTAACGGGACCGTCGTTCTTTTTCATTAAATGCTTCGGTTGATATTTCGGTTCAGAGGTTAACCCAGCGCGAAATTCGATCCTCCAATCGTTTCCGCCTCGCCGGAGCGACTTATTTATCGAGTTTGAGGCGGGGATTGCGGGACGCGGGTCTTTTGTGTAAAAGTCGCGAAAAGTTTGTTCGATTAATTTCTTTAAGGCGTCTGAAATCACACGCTCGACTAAGCACGTAAAACGACCCGGCTAACTGGAAAATTAGCGGCGAGCCGCGACGGGCGCGAAATTACCAACAATTACCTACGTGAATACTGAAATATATGTCGCGACAGATCGAAGCCTGATAGCTCCATTAACGAGATACGCGCTCGCGTAAAATTCGCTATAAAAATGACGTGCCGACGCGACGCGTGTCGGCGAGGCACCGTTTGTTTAATTAATGCGTCCGGCCTGCGTAATCGCGCCGCGGCTATCTCTCCGGAACGCGCGAATGAATCATCGGAAGGACTAGCCGCGGCGAACGATATTATTAACCGGCAATTAGTCGCGATACAAATCGACCCTGCCTTGCCGTTATATCATGCGCGGTATTTTCTATACGAAGGGTAGATCATCTTGGCGAACGACCAGGTTGAAAAATGCTACCAGATAACTTTTAATTTCCTCGCAGAATAGATATATTATTTCATCGTGCAATCACTTTTTCAATATCGCGAGCGTTACAAATTTTGTAAAATATCAACATGTTATTTATGATTAATACATTGTAATTAATAATGGTGGAAAGGTGAACATGTTAAAATCGTGGAATCGTTAGTGATTGATAAATCACACAAATAAACTAATAAATAAATTTATAATTTATTAATGAATAAAATAATTCGTATATAATTTACTTAATAAGTTAGATTAAGTATGTTATTAGATAACTTGTTAAAATGTTAAAATAAGTAAATGTTTCATAAATCTTAGTGAATCATCGTTTCAATTTATGTACCGAGGAGAAGAAATTAAAATTTTGCGAAATAAATGTTTTTGGTGACATTTCCTTCGATATTTATTAGTTGGAAAAAAATTTGATTTTAATGACGGAACATATATTTTCGTAAAATATATATAAGTTTCCTTATTAATTGGTTCATTTGCTGGGAATAAAATAAGGTTTTTATTTAAATACGGCGAAATAAGATAAAATTTTATTAGGAATAAAATAATATTTTTATTTCGCCGCAGTGTAGTTTTATTTAAATTGCGTGTTGACAATATCGTTACCCGATTTTCGAAAAAATATATATTTGCATTGTTTCAAAACGATAAGAGGAAACGCGTAGCGCGAGCCGTTTACTCCGAGATTCGCTTATAACCTGAATTCCACTTCTCGAGCGCGATCCGTCCTTTCGTTTTGCTCCTCATTCTCTCGCCGTCGTATTTTCGCTTTTTTTCTGCGCCTTTTCCTTCGCCCTTCGTAGTCCGGGATGGCTTCTGATAATCGTAGCGCGCGGCGTGGCGCGGCGCAGCCGGGACGGCTCGTTACCTTTACAAATCGAGCCGGCCGATCAGATTCGCGCCGGATGTGCAACAGGTGAAATTACATGTCGAGAAAATTGCCGATCGTCGATCTCCCCGTCTTCCCGCTCGACCAGATTCTTCCTCCTTTTCAGTCGTCTCGCCTCGGAGGGCTCGATTTTCAACGAGACTGCCCCCCTGCCTTCCTCTCCCGCGTCCTGAACATTTCGGCCGGTGTGTTGCCGGTATCCTATTCTCTCTGACGTTAATTAATTTCCGCGCGCTTCAAGCAATTATACGGCCCCCGGCGACGCGAATACATCGCCGCAGCGCGACAATGTCGGGCGCACCGAGTGCACCGCAATGGCAGCTCGTTAAAACCGATTCGACTGAAGTCAATCGAACGAAATCCTCGACTCGGCGCACCTGGCTACAGATGATAACATCGGCGCCGTGTTAACACCGCCAATTCGTATCGAACATCGCGAACACCGTCGTCAACCCTCGATTAGCCCAGAGCGATGTGTCGCGTCCCGTTATTCCGCGCGGCTATCGAAAATTAATATCAGGCCGATCGCGCCGTGCGGATACACGCGTCGCGCGCTCTCCCATTAATCCGGTGAGTCACGAGCGGCGTGTCCGCGCGAGCGGGTCGAATATCGAAAGCGCGTTACAGGAGAACGAGCGAGCCGGGGCTTTAACGCGCCGAGGTCGCGCTCCCGGCACGAACGTGATTTAATATACGCTTTGCAGTCCGGATCGTGAGCACCACGCCCGTGGTCTCAGCCGCGCGGCGGCACACGCCAGCCCTGACCTTTTCCATCCTCCTTCGGTCGGAGGTTCCTCCGTAAGATCGGGAGATTGCCGGCTTCCAGCCGCGATCGGCGCGAATGATGCCTTTATACGGCGGTCCGACGTGCGCCATTTTAACCCGGCCCCCTCCGCGGGAATTAATTAAAAATAACGTGCTTTTTACCGGCCAGGCGCTTCCCTGCCCCGCGATCTTCCTCCTCCGCCCGGCCCACCCTCCCCC
>NW_014554274.1:1165243-1240171 GCF_001313825.1 Dinoponera quadriceps
CTTCCTCCTCCGCCCGGCCCACCCTCCCCCTCCTCCTCTCTTTGACCGATGCACACGCTCGAGAGGAGCGTAATCCTGTAACGAGGCCGCGTTCGCATCCGCCTTTTTGCACGGCCAATTTAATTACAATAACCCGCCCCGCGCTGCGTCATCCCGGGCCGCCGGATTATTTCGTCAAGCGGACATTTTTCCTACAAGAGAGCGGTGCGTGACGCATACGTATTATTATTATAGATAAATTCCCGCTCTCTCTAGATGAGATGATGAGCGCGAGTGAAAATAATGGCGGGGGGATAAATGCATCTTTAGTTCGCCGTTATTACGAGGGGTTAACGAACCGGTTCACGTGTGACTTGACAACGTGCTCGCGAACGAATGATATCTCGTGAGAGTCGGCGGAGGTATTTAGGCGCGAGGGAAAAATAATGAGACATGTGGAGCAAGTTGTCCGCGCGCGCCAGCAGTGAGAAAGTAGATTAAGGCTGGAATAAATCGCTCATTACGAGGTAACAGTTGTCGCGACACGCGCCTCGGGATCTGTGGTAATAATTAGCCGTCTGCTTCGTTCAGGTGAGGGACATTTTTCTTCGCGATTCTCCGTTGCGCCCAGACGCGCCTGTGTTAACTCGGATTTAACTCGTAATAAGAATCGCAATCTGATTGCGGCTCCGTTAATCCCGGTCTTCGTGAATCTTCACTCTGTTGTCTCTTGAAGCGTACCGTTTTTTTTCTCTCTCTCTCTCTTTTTCTATCTCGTGCAAGAGCCGTATTTCCAGATAGGAATTACAGCTATTCGCGAGTTATGATTACGGCGCGTTCGTTAACGGCTCGCTACCGCGTCATTACGTTCATTAAATCGGCTGCGAATTATTCGAAAGTCGTCCCTTTGATGGGAATCGAGCCGCGATCAGTTCCCACAATGAACCACCGCTACCCTCGCCGTTTTCATCATCCCCGATCCATCTATTTCATTGACAAGTGGTCATACACGGTCGATAGCAGCACGACTGCAACTCATCCGTATGTTCATAGACGGCAGTGCAGATACTGGTTGATCGTAAATTACATATTCAAATTCGAAGTAACGATTTCAACGGACGGCCGCACAGTGGCGTAGTAACTAGGAATGTGACGATGTCCATACGGTCAAAGTAATTTCACCATTGCTTCATTGTCTCCGATTTTTTTAAATTTATATTAATAATTTTAACGTAATTCGGATCAATTATTTAGAAAATATATATATATATATTACAAAAAATAAGAAATATATATATTCAAATAAAAAATATATATTCAAAATCTTTGGAGATGTATAAACTTTTTAATGAAAAACACAGTCGTATAATTTAAGAGATACTCACCGATTGTACAAATTTGCCGAAGAATCCTCGATTGTTTCGCGTATATACACTAGGGTTCCGCAAAAAAGTGTTTGATGTCCGATGTTTAAATAAGTGTCGATATATTGATATTTTTGCATAAATATTTTACCGATATCTTGGGTTCGATATTTCTCTTCTTACATTAAAGCTGACGGCACATAGAAAAACTCAAGGAGTCAAACGGGTCTGCAGGAGCCAAATATATAACAAGTTTTTCGGACACATCGATATCACGGATATTGTTTTTGCAGTCTACAAATAAAAGTTATGGGAATTGTATTCGCACAATAAATAAACAAAATTGTTATATTAAACGGGAAAAATATTTGTTCGCAAGATTTCTTAATAGCATTCGCTGAAAAATGTTTTTATTGCACACATGTATAAAAATTCCGCGTACAATAAAAAAAAAAAAGATTTTTAATAAAAAATATCGGCGTTACCGAGTAGATATTCATCGATGATTGATGTTAAAATTTCGATAACAGTTTCGATGTCAGCTATCGATGTCCTACCGATGCGGAATCCTAGTGTGCGCACAGAGACGTGTAGACACAACCTTGATTCGGGAAGCACGCGTGTCGCTGCACGTGTGCGCGGCGGAGCTTCCGGCGAGCGTCGACGGTTTCTTAAAAGCCCGCTGCACGCGTGGCCGTGCGTAGCTCGTCGTGTATGGGGGTCCCGCGGGTTCCCACGGCCACGGTGGATGTGCACTGCCGCCGAGGTACACCCACGGGGCTACGTCGTCGTTAACAGAAGCATTCGGTCACATGCCACGGGGTTGCCGACCCAGCGGGGCCCGTTCTTCACGCCCTCGTGCACACACGACACACGCCGCCGACGTCGCCGCCGCTGACTTATGCAGTTCCAAATGCAGGTGGTAGAACGAGGGGGAGCCCGATATGTAGGGTGCGACGATGGGTGTAACGATGGTCGATATGGGGTGATAGGATCGGCGTGCGAAAGCGGGAGTAAATAAAACGGATAGACTTTTCGCGGATATTAAAGTTGCAGTGAAAATTGGCGAATTAGAAGAACTTCTATCGCGATTTTCCATGCAAAATTAATTCTTATTTCCCAACTTCCTCAGCACATTGTACCCGACGCGCAAATTGACGCTAAACGTTTTTGCCTCGTTTCGGATCCTCCTCAGTACTGTTTGAGTATCGCATAATCGGCAAGTCGACTAACTTCGGCGTCAATTTGCGTGTTAGGTATAACAATGTATTGAAGTTGAGGAGAAAAGATTAATTACGCGCGGGAAACCGTCGTAGGCGCTAATTGGCCAAGTTTCCATGTGCATGAATTGAAACTATAGAATAATTTTCAGCCAAGCGAAACGTTTTAACAGGTCAATAGTTGATGCAGATAGTTCGCTGTGAAACATTTATTGTTTGCTTTATCCAGAAAGCTTTATATTGTTTTTAATATATTTAACACGCGCGCACCTTTTTACTCGCAATTTTGGCAAAAAAATCCTCTTTTTTCATATTAATGTTAAGTATTTCTCATTACGCTGACATTCGCCGATAGTAAACAGGGGATGGGAGCAACATTAATATTAGGTTCTTAGTAAAATCACCGCGTCTCCGAGTATTCGGAATTCTCGGGACGGCGAAAGAATTACGTGGCGCCAAAGATGCTGACGAAACCCGCGGCACCTAATTCTTCGGGTGCACCTTCGTCGCAATCATTATGACTGTAATATCCGAGCCGACGAGCAGAGAGAGCCAATTTGGTCGGAGTCGTGAGCTAAAAGCGGCCGCTTGCAGATTTAATTAAAGATCTTTTGCAATTCGAGGCGCGAAAATACGGCGGTCGCGGCCGTTTTAACGACGGATCCGTGCGAATAATTAAAGCGCCTTCGGTATTACGTATATGCCTCGACGAGCGAGAGAACTCTCTCGCATGTCCCGTCCCATTATCATTGCGCAATCCCGCCATAAAAGCGAGAAAATAAAAAAAAACCCCCCGAAAGAAGTTTATCGCGCCAGTTCGGTTGAACCTGAGCATCGTATTATTTCGTATATTACATCGTCGCAATTTCCATGCTGTGTGTCGCGCGCGTTTAAAATCTGCGGGGATGCTTTCTTCCGCGCGTATCCCTCGCGAGAAATGAGCCGTAGCGGCACCTGCGGCTTGCGTTGCCGGCGTGAATCTTACGGAGGGGTTTTTCTTACGACGTTTATCCACGCACGATCGGATTCCGCGGTTAGGGCAAAATCGAGAGACCGTGTTTCGAAACAATATCCATTCGTGTACCGGTCGGCGGCGAGCGAGTTCATGGCTCGCAGAAGAAAGTAATTCGCTCGGTCTCGTGCATCCGGTCACTACGATCCTCTCTCGTGTAGCGTGCGAGTAGACCGATCGTTTACACGGTAATTAACGGCACGGCACACCCACGGCTCATCAAGTCCAGCTGAGCGTGATGTCAATTTTAGCGTACCGGCTCGACGGTACGCTCGGCTCGTTCGACGCGCACGCACTCGAGCCAAGTATGCCCGAAGTGGCGCTTTTAAAGGGAGTCTTTTTAAATAGAGCCTCCGAAAGTCTGTCTATTGTCGGAAATGTGTGCCTTATGTTAACATATTTTATTAGCTTGCGCTGCGAATTAATAAGAACGAAGGGAAAAGGATAGAGAAGTAGGGTAGAGCGTGTGAAAAATAAAGTAAACGGTATCATTCCTCTGAAATTTATTTATTAAATTATACCTCTTATAACAAGTACGATAGAAAAGAAAAACTATAGCTACAAAGTAAAAAAAAATATCTATATTATAGACATGTATCCGAGTTAAAAACCGTGGCCTGACGATTCTTGATGTATTAGTCGAATTTCACTGACAGTTGGATATTGGCATGATTAGCCTATGTTTTATTACAGAGGAATTTTCGATAATAGTTCACCGCCGTTGGGGATGTTTTTCCCGTGTAACCTCCGCAAACAAATCGCTTAATCCCGGCACTCCCGGCAAAGGATTGTGATTTATTGCGCGGCGAAGTATTTTCGAACAATCGTTTAAATCCTTCAGATCCATTGAGAGGGGTCATTAGTATCTATCGATATTCGAATGTATTATTAATGACATTCGAGCGTTGTGGCGTTACTCTTAATAGAAATCATATATCCGAACACGGATCTGCCTGCGCGTCGATCGATATGGCGAACGATTTATCACCGGATTCATTGGGCGTCCAAATCGTCCGGCTAACGACCCACGATTGAGAAACGGAACGCATTTAATTGTTTCTTTGACCAGCTGCCGGCTCCTCCGAGTCGTGTGATACTTTCGCGGTGTTACATTTAATTAAAGGCGCCAACCCGATTTTACGAGGCGGCATTGATGAACGGATTAAAAAAGGCTTTTAAAATATCGGCCGTGAGCCACCATACTTGCGCGCGCGATTTCTTTCCAAATAAAGTATAATTGTCGCGCGTTTTTGGTTAACCGATTATTATTACCTCTAAAGTGGAACGTCGCGTTTGTAAAAGTGCGCGAGCGCTTCCGCGTCGCGCGGTGTGGTTTAATGAATTCGTCCGACGTATGTTTATTTTTAAGTGTAATCAAGAGAGAGAGAGAGAGTTGAAAGGAAAGGAGTTCTCGTCCTCACGCTTTCTTATATCTACGTCGTCGTAATTATTCGCTTTTTTTTTTTTAGGAACGGACATTCCGCCACTCTGTTTCGCGCTCGTTATAAGTCGCAAAGCTTGGCGCACGTGTCTGCATATTCATGTACGGCCATTTCTCCGTCGGGTAAAGCAAATCGCGAGGGGCCACGCACACTACGCGAGCGTTGTCCACTTGAGAAGAGAAATAAGAGAAACTTCGCACCTTTCTTCCCTTCTTTCGGGCCAGTTCTTCTTCCCCGCGAGTTTACACGCCGGCCGGCCGCAGGTAGTTTCTAATATATATGCAGATCGCAGATACGAGATCATGGTCGATTTTACATACATCGCGGGGGCTATCCTTTGTCGGGCCCTTGTCACTCCAAATCCCCGGTTTGAATTTTTAAATAATAACAGAGCACGCGCTCCTCGAAAATAATTGCGAACATAGCCGCGACTTTCAAGTCACAGCTAATCGTTAAACCGGTCTTCGCTCTGGAGAAAAAATATGTTGCTCTCGATATCCCCGTATAATAAACTGTCTCTTTCAAAATACGCCGTTTAAGATCGCCTGCCGCGTACACCAAGATTCAATAAAGCCTTAACGCTTACCAGGGTCAAAATTCCACTAATCTTTTTAATCTTTCGCCTCGCATCTGGATAGGCATATATAGAATGTTGTAGAAACTGCTGATCATTCGTCTGATCTATCATTTCGACAGCTCGACATATCGTATCATATTACATTATACCCAGAGACGATGGGAACGATTATAAAAGGATTAGCGAGTTTTAGTCGAACAAATCTCAAGGCTTTACTGAAGCTTAGTGTCTCGTTAGCGAGAAAGAAATGTTTCACTCGTCCTTGTCCATTGGGACCTTCAGTCCAACACCAAGAGGTCAGAGCTCGGCTTGACTACATGTAGAGTCCCTGTAGTAAGAGTCTGGCCTGAATTGTCTTCTATCCTATTAATTTCGATAAAATATGGCGGAACCGATAATATATCTCGAATCTATATTTTGCGCGCGATATTACTCAACTGGTGGGAATGGAACTGTAAGGATACAAACTTGTTTTTAACAGTTTTATTTTCGTAAAAATACATATATAACTTTAATTAAAAAGTAAATAATATTATTTAATAGTAGCATATATGCATATTGCCATAGTTCTATTACTACAAATCTTAGATCGATATTCATAGTCAGATCTCACATGTATATCTTATAGCACATTTAAGCGGGCATTGTTCATATGAATCTGCATTTTGTCAATGTGAGTAGAAATTTGCACGACGTGTGACGATTCTTATTTTTTCGACAATTGTTTAAAAATTAAGGAAGGCACCCTCATATCTTGCTCGTAATTAGCGGTTCTTACAACTTGTAATTAGACGCGCCGGGCATTTTCTGCAAAATTTAAATAACTTGTAATGAACGTTGAATGCAATATTAAAGGTTAGGAAAGAATTTTTGCAACAGTGTGCATTATAATCTTATTTTTTCCCATATATTTCACTTTATCTTTTATAACACTTATACTATAAGTTACTTTACTCATTTACGAGAGGTATTTATAATTCAATATTTTTACAATATCACACTATTTTCGTTTACTTATTACCATGTTCATTCGAACTAGCGACTCCGGCCAGACTCTTACCATAGGGGTCTCTAGGCACCGGGCGTGTCTTCGTGGCGGCGTCGCATTGATATTCTCGAAGCGCGCATATTTACCGGTCGCATTGTCGCATCGATTCGCGCGCGATGACTCGACGAGGGTGGAACGAACGCGTGCACCGATCCGCAAACGCACCGCGTTCTCGCGCTCGGGAGATACGATCTCGCGATCGTATGCGAACGTCCTCGGTCTCAGCCTCGGCTACGCTCCTCGGCGCGGCTCCTCGCCGGTGTAGAAGCCTCGGCTACGCCATTAAGCTGGAATTCAGGTGTATTAACGACGGCCGGGCCGCGCGCCAGCGTGGCAGGTACGTAGCGACCACCCGTGGCCACCCGGTAGCACGCTAATGGCAACCGCCACGGCGGAACCGTTCGTTAGAGAGATTTTATTTCGCCTATCTTACGCGCTCGCCTCTCGGAGCTACACGACGTTTACTGCCGGCAACACGAACTCGTCGGCCGCGCTGGGAAAGGGTTTACACGGAGGGAGGGGGGGGGGCGCGATTGCGTACAATTGCGTCGCGGTGTGTTGCCGCCGCGCTCGCGGGGTTGTTACTCTGATTGCAACCACACCGCTCGTGGGTGACGGGGTCGACCGGAAGGCTGGTGGGATTGGCCCTCGAGGGAATTGCAGTAAAATCACCTCGAAGCTCTAATATACGGCGCGATCGAACGTTGAAATCACCTGTTAAAGAGAGAACACGGAGAAAAATCATTTGCCGGCGCGGCAAAATCTGTCGGTTACTATGCGGACACTCGGATAGAAAGTTATAGTTTGGGCGGCAAACATATTTTATGGTAGTAGCAACACGCATATAAAGTAAGGTTTTTATCACTGACATTATAGTAACACTTGTTAGAAAAAATAGTTCTCTTGATTATTTGCGTGATCAAAGGGTATGCTTGACGCCGAAACTATGTTTTCTTATAAGCGATACGACTTGTTAAGAGCACCAATTGCCATTCGCTGGATTATTTTGCTGAATCTGTAAATTACTTTACTCTAAGAACAATAATTAGTAACTATACATAGGAAAGCACTATTTTATTTTAACAGCAAATTAATGTATCCTAAGGACGAAACTATTTTTCTCTGTGTAGTAATAATCAGTGTCTCGTTAAAAGGATTAACATACCTGATCAACAAGAGCCACCATTTCGAGCACTGTGCACACGTTGTTGTTAATTCACCGAAGAGAGTCTACATTACAAACATTGTGATGTTATGAAGAATAATATGTGAATCACTAAAAAAACCACGGTGACTCGTCGGTCAGATCTCGATTGTTAATTAGTTTGTTTCCCGAAGAGCCGAGGGAAACTGTTTTCTTTGCATAACACCAAATATCAACATGAGACCGTTGCGTGGATCAATACAAAACGTGTATAAGCGTTATTTATCTTATTCGCGTTCAACAATATGTACATCCGTTTTGTGTTGACTTAACATAGAAGAACGTACATGCCCGGTATCCGGCGAGCGCGCGATTATTACGCCATCCGCCGCCGTTCGGGAGTTAAGAAACGTCCCGGGATTATTGCTGTTCCGTTTTAATCGGTGTGTATCAACGTGGTGCGCCGGCTCCCTGATTTCGGCTACGTTAGTTGCCTTACGAAAACTACACCGCTACGACTCTGGTATTCTCCGTGTAGCTCTCAAACTGCTCAACATCGGGTACACGGCAATGCGACTAATCCCATGAGAGAGAGAGAGAGAGAGCAAAGCGGGATGCTTCAAGTTTCCGTGGTCTTATTCGAGTATCTCTAAGCTGCGCGGCGCGTCCTCGTTATCGAGAAATGCTGGCGAACGGAAGTTCCGCAGGTGTTACGGCTGAATAAGTGAAGGGCGCGATGCGCATCTGTTGAATCGTTAATTTCCAACTCGGCGGGCGAGAGGAACGAGCGAAGAACGCGCGCGCGAATCTTTATCTTCGCGTAATCCTTATTAAAGCGAGATGTAAGGTCGCGCTTCGTCGTCGCTTTCTCGCACGGAGCGGCCCGCTCGCGTCGGAGGTCGACGGTTCAATCACGATAGAAATTACGAGTTCCCCGTCGTTATTGTGCAACGCCCGCTCGCCCGCGATACACGCCGGTTCGAACGGTGCTTCGAAGAAGTCGCCGCTGGGATTTGTCATTACATCGCGTCGTTTCGCCATCGCATGTTTCAGATGGTTCTGCCACTTCGACGACGACAATTACGTGAACGTGCCGCGCCTGCTGAAGCTCCTGGACAACTATAACCCGCGCGAGGACTGGTATCTCGGCAAGCCGTCGATACCTTCGCCCTTGGAGATCGTCAGACAAGGCCCGGAGCCGCAACGACGACCGGTGAGTTTACGAATTGACCTCATTCTTCTGCTTTTCGCCTGCTATCTCTCAATCACTCCCGCCGTTTTTTTTTTTTTTTCTTGACGAACACGATCGCGTGAGTCCGCCGTTGTGAAAAGAATGCTCCTTGGACGATATTACGCGAAGCAAATTTGTCTTCGTACATTGAATTATCCTTATAACTGTGCTACTTTCATATTTCTCGCGGACCACCTGCTTTGATCTAAATTTAGAACCTGCAAACCGTAATTACACGCTTCTCCGAAAGTCAACTTATTACGCGCGCCCTTCGCGTTCGGTCAACCGAGTCGCAGCCGGAAGAGAGAGAGAGAGAAAGAGAAAAAGATGTCCCTCGGGATTTATTCTAAAGTCGTAATAGCCCAACAGTAGTAATTTGCAACAATGGCAATAACGAGCGTAGCTCGGCGCGTTTCGCTCGCCGCAGAGAGGCAGCAACGCGCGAAAACGCCGCGGGCGTGAAATTCGCCCCGTCTTTGAAGCTTCCGGTGGGTCTCTTGCGATGAAATTAAACGCGCCAGTGAAAGAAAAACCGGAGGAGGAGGAGGAGAGGATGAGAAGGGGGTAAGATCGTTTTCGCGAGTTTCTTTCTTCTTCCGTCTCTCTCTTATTCTTCTCTCTTCGCGGTCTTCACGCGAGAAAACGTAGCCGTGCCGCGCCGTCACTAACGGGTGGTCTTATCGAATTTATGCATCCGCGAGGCGGAGGTGGCGGCAGCGGCTCCCGGCGAACTCGAGCGTGCATACGTCCCGGTAACTGCGGGTTTAAAGTGAAATAGGGATCGCCTCGCTTTTGCGAGCTGTTCGACGGTGGAGGCGAAGAGGCGCGAAGGAAATGCCCGATAGCGTCTATTCTTTTTAATGCCTCCCCGCGGTGTCTTCCCGCATCGCGAGTTTCGCGCTATTCCCTCGTATATATGTCTCCCTTATCCCGTGCGAGTGTATGATAGGTTTTTATAGCTAGGATCTCTGTCGCGTCTCCCTCTCTCTCTCTTTCTGAGCCGGAGCTCGCGTCCGTGAAATCCCGATTTTCCTCCGCGGCAGACGCGCAGCCTGCCGCGACCGCGCGGTTTACTGTCTCCCCTCGGATATTCAATCCACGACACTTCTTGCACGCCCGACTGCACGTATACTCGCGAAATTGCTACCGAAATTGCCGCGGGAGTTACGGCGTATTGCGTGCGAGACGTTTTTCGCGGTGCCTTATCCCTTATCGTGAGTTTATGAGCGGTCGTTTGGCGAAACGTCGCCAACGTCGGACTTATCGGATACGCTCGATGCCTCCAGTGAGAAAATACTAATCCCGAGGATAATGGATATTGGTACAACGTTGGGGAATATTTTTCTAACCTTTTTAATATCCATACAACGATTTCGTTGGAGTAAAATGTAAATGTATAAGATCGTCTTGAAGGATAATACTGATAACAATTTGTTTGTCCGAATAAAATTGGCCGTGGAGAAGTACGGATTTTTGAATGTATGTAATTATGTGCACTGGGCGTTCATAGCGTAAAAGTGAGAAGATATTAGAATTGTTATATTGAAAAAAATATTTATCTTCCGTTCGTTTATAACATGGTCGTTGAAGAACATCGGATAACATTTTCATAAATAGGATATATTTACGTTTTTGTCTCAGTATAATCTGATGTAAACATACGGTGGCATGTATCGACCTTCAGGTAGAAAGACATTACTAGTTTGGACGGGGAATACAGCTTCATTTACGATGGATTGATAATATCACATCGGCGGAAGCATTACTTTACCAACGGACGAAATTTAGGGGGAGGCCGCGAGTTAATGTACATTATTATGTATATTACTGGGCCTTAAAGGGTTAAAGTAGTATTTTGATTTAACGACCCCTTCGCGAAACGTGTATGTTGGGCAGAGATCTTTTTCGCTTACACGAGATATTTTACGAAGAGATTCCATTACGAATCTCACACGAGAGGCGAAAGACGAATACATTCGTAAAAGGGAACGAGACACGTAAGGGCGAGGTGTCTTTTCAAGGCACATCAAGCGGAGAAACTCGTCCGTGCACAATCATGAATCGATAAAAGCGCGTCTCACGTGCTCCTTTAGGAGATACACGATGCGATTCGGATGTCGCCGATATGATCGCCGGCGCTCGGCAGCCGACGGCTAAAGGAAGCCCGCGATCTTATCACGTCGCGGTGTCATGCTATGAGGCCATTAATCCTTTTTCTTCTGTCGAGAGAGACGAGAAATGAAAAAGGAGGGCCGTGTCTCGCAGTGACAGCGCTTGCTCACTCGCTCGATCGAGA
The DNA here is from genome assembly GCF_001313825.1 of Dinoponera quadriceps. Lineage (NCBI taxonomy): Eukaryota > Metazoa > Arthropoda > Insecta > Hymenoptera > Formicidae > Dinoponera > Dinoponera quadriceps. Next base: position 1,176,557 of record NW_014554274.1, read on the forward strand.
GGAAAGAAAGAGAGAGGGAGAAAGAACAAAAGCCCCGATATGCCCCGAAAAAAAATTCCAGGACACGCGTCTCATCTGCTTTAGAAATTGATAGCCGCCTTTAATCCGCTCGTTGGAAAATTTAAGACACACTAGTAGCCCCCCTCCCCCCTCCTCTTTCCGTTATCTCTTTCGCGCCACTTTGGCGATACGCGCGGATCGAATCAATTTTCGGCCGAACGCTTTTCACGCTCGTGGGATTTGCATTCCACGGCCGAGGAATAGGACGTAGTACGAATTGGAGGAGCCGCTGCTGCTGCTCCTTTTCATCGCATGAAAGAAGGTGGAAGCCACCGAGGGGAGGGGGGGGGGAGAAAATAGATAAAGACGAGCGGGCTTCGTGGCGCTCGCGAGATGAAACGATAAATCTTGCAAAGCCCGAAGGATCCGTTCTTCCCTCCGAGATTAACCGCTTCTTATAAGGTCCGATCGAAGCCATTCATCAAGCGCCTTTCTTGATATCTCTTTCCCTGATTTCTCTCCGCTCGTTAAAGTCTAATCATAGCGCGGATCCCGATTCCCTCCCTTTTTGCTATTCGCGAACTTTGCACGATCTACGATCGCCGATAATCGATCGGACCTTTCACTACCGAACGGACTACCGCGTTTGCGAAGATCGAACGGGACGGGGAAACGAGCGGGATTTAGATCGTTGATTTAGCGCGTGGTTTGCTTGTTTCGAAATACCGCGCGCATGGCGATGTATCTCGGAATTTTTTTCCCTTCGAACCGGAGTCGTGCGGAATGCTCCGCCACGATTTCAACAATCGATCCCTTGACAAATTCGAAGCTAATTTTTGCTGGAAAATTTTCCAATCGGGGTGCGCTCATACGCGATCGGCTGTGCAGCTATTATTCCATTTTTTCGTCGCTTGCTATACAACGCTAATACTATTTGACTCCGTGATTTGCTGCGTCCCATAAAAAAAAGTATTATTATTATTATGTCAGTAATTAAATAAAAATCTGACAAACAACCTCGACGTAACGGTGTTCGGACGCCTTGACGAGAAGCAATCTGCCAAATCGGCCGGAGAATCGGTCGTTGAAATTGAAGTCGGATCCGCGAAACTTCATCCGCGCGAGCGTAACCGCGAGCGCAAAGCCGAGAGCAGTTCCTCAGTTTAGCCCCGGGAATAATCCACGCCGGAAACTCCGCGCGAGTCGGTGATCTATGATCCAGCAGAAAAACGCCCGGCGTACAAATCCGACGCGAGCGTTCGAGGAAAGCCTCTTACACGCTTATCCGGCCGGTCGGGGCCATTTTTCACGCCATTATTTCACGGTGGGGCCACGGCCGTGAGATCCGGTCCGGCGAGTGCCGCGTACGTGGCTGACGCCAGTCATAACCGTACGAACTCGTTACCGGTCGGCGGCAGAGATACACGAAAACTCGATCGATCGTACGGCGTGTGTACGCGCAACGTCGGCGTGTATCGATCGTCGCGTGGTAACCCACTTAAGGTGATGCGGTGCTCATGCGGAATTTAAATTGGCCGGTATCCCCGGACACGCCGCCCCCGGCACCACTTAATCCATTAAGCACACGCCGATAAAAAGCGCGCTGAATACAAGATTTCTTTAAGTACGTCGTGTGCCGTCAAAAGGATTCGAAGACGCTCGGGGGAGATTACGGCGAGCCACGAGCGCTTTACTATAGAAAACGTTGAAGGGAAACCGCGAGATCAACGGCGGGGGAACTCCTCTGGCGAGGCGATCCGTAGGATCTGACCCGGTTGAAAATTTCGAGACCCCCTCCGGACTCTTCTCGTCGACTTGGAATAGTAAATCACACGTTGGACGCTTTTTGCGCGAGTCCGTAGAGTGGATCGCGCGAAAGGTGAACGGTAAAACCCTGGTGGAGATTTCGTGCATTTCTTGAGCAGTTACCGGACCAGTTTATCAATTTCTGTCTAGCAAAACTACTTGGGTTCCCAATGCCGATGTAACGTTTTTCCCGCACTCTTGCGCACAAAAAATGCGCAAAATCTGGATCCATTTATTGAACGAAAGCAGAACAATAAATGGATAAGAAATTATTCGATTGATCAGTAAGTAAGCTCATGAAATGCGCAATTTTGTCCTAAAAGCATACCTGAATAAAACTATCAAGTTCTTGTTCATTTGCTGAGCGGTATTGTTGCAACTAATGAGAATGCGTTAATACCAGATAGTGTACCTGGTTGTCTGAGGGAAATCGCATACATTTCTACTGGGAAATCCTGACGCGTTAGTAGTCAGTTTAGATTTTCTTTCTAGAACGACAAGATTGCTTATTAAGGAATGTTAAAGTAGCCGGACGTTATACGAGGCATTTTCGCGAATTGTGTGTCTCTCGAAGCGAGGAGAATACCGACGGAACTTTTGAGGAATTTCATCCCGTGAGAAACTACGTACGAGCAGATTCGCGTGTGAAAATTTCATCCGAAGTCTCGACGGATACGTAGATTTCGTGGAATCGCGAGTCGCGTTTTAGTCCGATTATGCAAAATAAATCTGGATGCGTGCGCGTTTATTATGTCGGTTTACGTAAGGTGACGAGCTCGGGACCGGTGTTCCGCGATCGTTTTATTCCGGTTTTATTACGCGGCTATTTGGCGCAGTACGCTTTCTGCACGGTGAATGGACATTGTTCGGTTGGTACGCGGTGCGTATGAAAGGGTTCCCCGAGAGAGTCGATTGCGGGCGTTTTTCTGCCCTCTGCGTGGTCGCTCTTTCTTCCTCTTCATTCAGCCTTCTTACGATCCGGTCCGACCAGTATCGTCATCGCACGAAACCCCCTCGAAAGTCGATCGAGCGCGCGGTCCCTGTGAGCACAAGTATCGATAACGCGCACGGTAAACCCATTTGCAAAATGCCCTTCCGTACGCGAATATCATATTCGCGCGAACGACGTACCCGCGTCTCTTTGTGCGATATTAATTAAGGTGAAGATTGCGCCCGATTATGCCCTCCTCTCCCCGTACGGTACACGATCCCGCTCCGCTCTTTAATTAAGCAAAAAGCGCCCCTCGCCTCTTTATCTTTTATTCATTTCGTAAAAAGGCTCGATTTGCATGCGAGAAAAAAGTCGCCGGGCGAAAGACGGTTGTTACTGTGAACCAGCTTCGTAATATCCGAAAGCAACTAATTGCTCGAGCTTCGGTGTTTTCTTTTTCTCTCTCTCTCTCTCTCTCTTCATTTTTTACAGACGCTCCGAATCTGATTTATCGGCGAATATTTCACGGGTCGCACGGTGTGTTCGATTGAAAGTAGCAAATATACGTAACGCAAGATGGCTCGAGTCGCGTCGACTTCACCGCGAGGGAAAATCCATCCGAAGCGAATACACGTCGCAAAGTTCAGTGTGCCAAAAATCCGAAGCCCCGGGCGCATTCGAATTCCCCTCCGGCGCTCACGTCGCCGCTAACGCCGACTTCGCACGGTAGATCTCGGATTTTCAAAGAAGCTCGGCTTCGAATTTCGTCACGTCGCGCGCGTTTTCCCCTCCCCGCATGAATGCAGATGCCATTCTGCCCGTCCTTATCTCGGGCGCGAATCACGACGACCATGCCCGACGATGGACCCATAGTACGACTTTTCTCTCCTTCTCATTCCCTTTCTCTGCCCCCTTACTCTCTCTCTCTCTCTCTCTCTGTCTTTCTCTGCGCGCTCGTATGTATCTACGATGTAATACATACACGCGGGTGAAAGGTGGTTACGCGCTCGGGCGAGGCATGCCGACCAGCCAGCCAGCCGGAGAGTACTTATATCCGCGGCTGGCCGCCGCCTTCGTGGCAGCGTCCTTCGTCCGGGACCGACGCGGTCGAGCTATCTCTCCCGACTGACCCCCCATGGGTGTGGTACCATCTTCCAACCGAGATTATGGTCTCCGTCGTGGACGTTGCTCCCCGCGGGCTCCGCGTACTCGTATATTATATTTGCCCGAGAAATCCTCTCGGGCCCGGCTCGCCTCTCGGTGCGCGCACGTGTGTGCACACACACCGCCCGGAAAGAATCGGCTCTCGTTACTGTGCCCTGGCGAGACCGCAGCTGACTGCTTCTCGCTCTATCTCTTTCCCCCCCCCCCCNNNNCCCCCCCCCTCGCGAGCGATATCGCACTTAAAAGATACGACCGATTAATGAAAGCGGAGATATACGGTAACATCTTCCGCAGAAGAGGCTCCGGAATGCTTCGCAATCAACGTATGAAATATTAACGGCGGGGTCGTTCGATTAAAAATCGACGCGGAGGCCCCCGGTGAAGGAGAGCTGAGGCACATCGGCAGGTTTCGGATTACGAGGGATTGAACACGTCTCTCTTCGTGGTCGCGAATAATAAAAATGAGAAAAGTACGTTATTCGATACTTGACGACGCGCGTTCGTCTCTGTGACGTATTTTATATCGGATTTTCGGATCGTTGACTGGTGAGCGAATATTCCGTGCAAAATCTCACGCTGGAAAATGAGTTCGGCGGGATCCGCCGGACAGTAAGCGACTAAAGGCCGTTTTGGTTAAAGAGAATTGAATTGATTATTTTAAGAATCAGATTTGATTCGCGAGAACTAGAAATTTGGTTTCCTTCAACCGAAACACGCTTGATTGCTCATTTCCCGGTAAATTTGACTAAACCCATCTTTCAAGATGCGCGAAGAATTATAGCCTGCCAAATAACTGTCCTTCGAATCGCGCTAACGTCTTTAAAACTGTATCTTAATTCGACATCTTCGAGAACATTTCGCAAGCGGTTTTTATCGCACAGAGTTCTTTCGTGCCGGAATTTTTGGACACCCTTTAGCACGTGTAATATGCACTTAGAGACCCGCCATCGCGGTCGCAGTAAGCCGAGATTCCCCGCTAATACCGGGTCGTGCGGCAAGGTGTGTCGTTAATGTTTTTGCATGTGAAATTTTCAGCGAGCTAACCGATTTTTAAGTGGATTACCGAACGAGATACGCATCACACCGCGCGAGTTCGCCGTTTCGTGTCGGTACCGCCAGCCAGCTGTACTTTTGCGCGAATTTCTAACACGCTTTAAATGCAACCGAGCACGCAATAACGTTAGATTTAATCGGGATTGATGCCATTTCGCGCCGCGACGGAATCAAATGAATTCCAATTAATTAACATTATAATATCGTCTTTTGTTCTGGCTCGATTTTATTTAATTCCACTTGATTGCAGTTTGTACGACGAAATTTGTGTAACCCGAGACGTGGCACGATTTTATTTAGCTCGGTGTAAATTTCGCCGTTGCTCCGTTCCCGACCAGAAATATGTACAATTTTCCTTCTAGTTTTTCATCCTCTTATTGTCTAAGTATTAATGCATTCTCATTAGCTGTAACAATATTGCGTAGGAAATGGACAAGAGCTCGATCGAGTTTTTATTCATGGGTAATTTCTAAGGCAAAGTCGCCTACTTTATAAGCAGCAGACTTGCTTATTATTAATCAATTGAATAGTTCTTGTCCATTGATCCTTCTGTTTTCGTCCAGTGAATGGCTTCAAGATTTCGCGCATCTCTTGCAACTGCGCACGGAGAAAAGTGTTTTTGCTGACGCAGCAAATTTGTCAGTTATTCTGCGGACAGCAGAAAGATTTGTTAAAAGTGCTAATCGCTTTCATTGGACAATAAAATAACGTGATTATGCCGACTAAATTCCGCCGCTGTCGCGATGTTTCGCTGCAACGGCAAAATTATTTTTCCCATGTAACAGAATTCTCTCGCTGTTCGCGTGAACGTAACCAGCAGACTCGCTGCGCCGGTGGAATATTTTTCTCCGCGCGCCGGGGAAGCGTTACATATCTTGATTTGGATCCCGAATAAATTTCACTCCAGTTTTCATACAGAGAAGTCAATAATAAACTATCGAGTAACTGGGCGGGAAAAAAAAGTAACACGAAGTTTCCAGGCTGATGTGGCGTTGTAAATTCTCCTCTGCCCCCTTATTCTCCCTGGTAACCGGTATGCATGCGCCAGGCGCATACTGATGCGCGCCGGCCGCGATAACAAATCCATTTCCGATGCGTGTATTCGCCGTCCGGGAAAGCTCGCCCGGCACAATTAACGTCCACGGGACTGACAAATGGCCGTGGCTCGCGATACACGGCCGATCTGCCAAAGCGTGAGAGCGCCGGCAACTAGATGCACGGTTTGTCGAAGGGATAATTAACCCCGGGGACGGGCCGGGGCGCGTACGCGCGGCTCGTTAGTTTGGAATTTTTTCGGCGGCCGGTGGTGCAACTGCCGCTGCTGCAACCGCTACGACGACGACGACACGCGTCGCTGTCTCTCGCCTCGGGTCCCCGTCAGGTGAAAGGAGCGCGCGCGCACGCCCGCGGTAGATGAATGAGCGTAACGCGTATCCCGCAAATTGATAGGCAAAGTAGAGCCGGCTGCCGCCGCTCTGCGTTTCTGCCGTCGTCATTTGCTTGTAGGTCAATGCTACGGGGGATAATTCGCTAATCGCACCTTACCTCGCGCAACTTGGCGATCGCCCGCGGGGTTATTTCGCGAGAAACACGTACACGCTGCGGTAACGCGCTAAACGAGCGGGCTCGGCGCTTCGATTAAACTTCCGCCGCTTATCTCACCCGACGCCGGTCTCCGTCGAAAAAATCTCACGATCGCGCGTAGTCCGCGCACAGCCTCGCATCCGCGTACATCATTTTCTGGGATCTGATTTGGAATCTATTCCGACCCCCCTCTCCCGAAAAAAAAAATTATAGATCGGGAAATCTACGAAGATTCGGATTTAGAGGTGTAATGTTTCAAAAGTGCGATTACAAGTGGGAAACTCGGGTAGATTTCATTTGCTCTGCTCAATGTTTTTCTAAAGTTTTCTTATAATTGTGAGAAAAATGGAGTTCTTAATTAATATCGCGGTATTAGTACGCAGTCGATTATTCTTTTTACGGTCGAGGAATCATTAACTGTGATTGATCAATTTCCTTACTGCTTACGTCTTAAATGCCGTTTTGAATTGCCGATTTACGTCTTACGGATTAAAGCAAGCTTAAGGTCGAATATAACGTTACTTAAGTCCATTGAAAGCAAGATTGTGAATAAGGGCAAACAGGACGTCCTAAAAGTCTCTCTGTCGGCTTCACTTTTCTAAGTCCAGTGCCTCTTCCTCATGAATATATTTCAGTGGCGCGGACACGCTTCGCATTTGACGTTGGGGTTTCATTCGTCGATTCCCCGCGGTATAAATCATCGTGGAACGGCGGAGAGAAAGAGAGATGGAGAGACAGCGCTATTATTATTGCTGAATCTTCTCGCCGGGCAGCGTTCGGTCTGCAGTCCGTTCGAGTCCGTATCTCCGGCGGAGAAACTCACGCCCCGGTACAACGAAGCCGATCGGCGACCCCGAAGAAGAGCGATTAATCCGCCCGAGGGCGAGGATCCTACGTACGTCGGTGGTCGTTACTTTACATTTTCCCCGGCGGCGTCGTAATTGCGTCCGCAGGAGCGCGATATCGCGCGCACCACGCCTCTAGGTGAAAGGGTGAGCGTGCGGGCGCGCACCGCTGTGCGGTACCGGCCGCGCGCGCGGTGGTGAAAAAGAGGCGACCGGGCAGAAATAGAAAGGTGGAGGAGAGCGGGCGAGCGAACATTCGCGTCCGTCCCGTCTCATCTCGTCGTGGCATGGAGGCTGGAAATCGAGCCGTGCACGAGACGGTCATTTCGGTACGCCGGTAGGCCGATCCACCCGAGGGATAACCTGCCGATGAACCGTAAACCAGGAACTTATTACCGGGCTGTATACTCGGCCGCGCGGACGCTTTATTATTACGACTACCAGTGCAGAGAACCGGCGAGAGTGTAGCCGTCGTTCGCTCCTAGATCCCGCGAGCGAAGGAAGGAACTGCCGTGGCCGGCCCTAATATCTTTCCGCCGCTCTTACACGACTCACGTCGCTCGTTTGTAACGTCGTTGTCGTCGTTGTTACGATACCTCCTCCTTATCCTTCTCCTCCACGCGATGAGAACGGCATCGTCGCGGTCACGAGTGTTTTGCATGCGACTGAGGTAATTATCGTCGCTTTTGTCGTCGTCTCGGCTTTATCGCCGATTTTAACACGCCGATAAAAATCTAGTGGGAGAAATCAGGTTGACGTGGTGATGATCGAGTCAGCTTCTTTATGATCGTCTGGTTGAATTAAATTCACCAGCCGGTCTCGCGTAAGCAAGATATTAAAGAATGTCGGAATTTTGCTGAAAGAGTCAAGGCAGTCAACGACCCCGAAATTGAGTTCGTTGGACTTGATTTGAGTTATAATTATTTCGTAATCATTTTAGTTATATAGTTTATTTAGTTATTTATTAGCATAAATTCAGATGCCGTTCGCGAGATATCGGATCAAGCTCGATCGAGCTATAAGAGCGATTTTATGTATACGACGGATCATTGTCGTCGTCGGTTAATGAGGCAAAATGAGTGTGTTCTTATGCGCTCTTAATAATTCTCATTATTGCTAAATATCACGGTCATATTTTTCAATAACTTTGTGTCGCTTTGTTAATATTATTTTATTATTAGTGCATGTATCGCGCAAACTCGTACTCATAGCTTGTGACTCAGTTGACTCGTCAACATTGTACACGCGAATCTTGCGCAGGATTTGAAAGGAAGAAACAAAGCGATCAGATTTATTCGTGATTTATGTGTCAACGATGACAGAAATCATCCGGCCTTCGACCATTTCATCTTCAACGCTATCTCATCTTACCCCGAGTGAGGTAAGATAAAGTGAGAGTTTTTTTTTGAAGGAAAGCTTCTTCTAATTTTTATTTCTTTCCCCTGAATTCGGTTAATTTGGCATAACGTTAAAGTTTAATTAACGTTGATTACACATAAAAAGAACAGTTTTGAGAAGCATCTCTCAATTAAGATTATTTCGTTTCTGTCAAGCCTTTCTCTAAGCGTCTTCCCGAGTTCCCCCTACACCGTGTACACACTGAACGCGGCTGTAACGCAGAACGCCAAAGAACGCTTCCGGGGAAACGATAGAGTTCAGCTGGAATTGCCCCCGAGGGAAGATCCTTCTCGGTGTTTCGCAGCGTCAGTACTCGCGGCGATAATCCAGCCTATTTTGCATAGTTGCGGAATTTGCTCGGAACATTATACCGCGCGCGGACGAGTGCTCGCGGGCAGCTTCGGCCGCCCCTTATTGTCTCGAGATGCCTTCGAAAAGCCGCTCTCGCGCGTTCATTCATAGTTTACGATCGCTTCTTCTTCTTCCAGCGGCGGGCCCGCGGACGCGGTCTAACGTTTTACCGCCGCAATTAACCCCGTTTCATTATCTACTCGCGCCGCCGCAGATAGGTACGTAGGCTCTCTGGCTGTGCGGCGTGTCCTTCTTGCCCGCGTTATTAACCCTCCGCTCTTGAAAACACCGCGGAGCGAGCGAAACGACCGGCGCGTTATCGACGAAGAAACGCGGGCAGACAGTCCGTTGCGCGCGAACGAGATTATCGCCCTTGTGTAATAATCATGTCCGTTCGGGCCGCGAGTGATAAAGCGACGACCGTGTTTCTTTTCGCAATCGCGTGTCTCCATTGCGGCCGCACGGTTCCGATTTTTCCGCCACGAAGGACGCTGGTCGCGCGAGACGCGCGCGTGTCGAGAGATCTCCCCGTCTCTCTTCCTCCGTATCTCGCACTTTCTCCGGTGCTCTCCCGCGGCGGAAACATCGACGCCGGTATGGACAACGTCCGCCGCAATTTTCGCTCGTAATTTAAATTACGCTCGCAATTAAGCTCGAAATAAATTCATCGTTCACCCGCGACGTTCGCTCGCTCGCTCGCCGCTTGGCGAAGTTAATTACCGCACTAGGGGTCGTAAGTGTTTCGACACTGGTCTTTTTCGAGCCTTCGCTGTCCCGGCCACCTTTTGTGATTCGCGTCGCTCGACTTTTTCGATCGGCGGACTTACCGAACGCGAAAGTTTCGCCAATTAATTTATATTGTCCTTCGAGGTGAGACGGCGGATTTTGTCGAATTTTATTATGCCTGGTTAACCGGTCGGTAAGTAGGACGGAATTCGATAATGCCCGGCGATTGTCGGCCGCTAACAGCCTTTATTCGTGGCGTTTTTGCCACGGGCCCGCTTTAATATCGAGTTCGTTCTTACCGAACGTTTTCTTGCGAATCCCTCCTGGATATGCATTCTGTTGTCGAAGGAGTGCCCGAGGTATCGCGAAAAATTACGCCATCGACGGGTAGAGAGCGCGAAGATGAAATTCTCCGTCTCTTTATGTTGCGAGCAATTTAACCCTTCAGGCGATTCAACCCTTAACGGCGTTCCGAGAGTGTCTTCGTAGCGCCTTTAACAACTTTTTATAGAACTCGAGAAACGCTCCTTTCTAGTTTAAAAAATTAGTTTTAAAACTAGGGCGGCCGATACACAGAGAAAAGTATCATTCTACTGCTAAGAAATGCGATTATTCAGTTTACTCTTCTTTTAAGTAACGGTTATCTTCAACGAAGAATATTTTCTTGATAATAGTCTTAAAATATATTCACGTTACGATGTTTAGAAAAGTTCATTATTACATACTCAAAGGAGGAATATTATAAACTTCATCAAAGAAAAATTGAATTCAGTACATTTGAATGAAGCAAAAATCGAAGTTTGTTTTAACTTAATATTTTTGACCGAAGTTGAACTTATTAGGACTCAGAACATATATTCGGAGTAAATTTGATGCTTATGATATATTTTCGGATACATAAACTTATGAAAACAATACTTGAAACAAGTAACACATATACTTGAATGCGGTATGTATTTTTCTGTGTGTAGTGGAAATTTAGATTTTCGAGTTTTGCAAGGGATTTTTGCGGCCCCGCGGGAACGGGAGGATTTAATTTACCGGCGAAGGTCGATAAATACGTAAAAGACGGAGTTTACGAAAGAGTTACGATCCGCAAGTACGCGATGAAATGCGCGCCCTCCGCCGAGGGGATCAATGCGCCCCGCGGAACGATCCGGTCGACGATAAATTTCCCCGAGGCATGTCGTCGCCGTCGTGCCGTTTTCCACTGTAAAACAAACCGAGTCTCGCGTTACGTCGCGTGTACATAGAAACCCGGCGCGCGTAAAGCGTATCTTTTCACGTAGTCGGGCCGCATACCGTCGTCGTCATCCTCGTCGGCGCTATCTCGCTAATCCGCCTACAAACGATGCACCGACGCGGCCAATAACGATGATGCACGATAATAGTAATAATACAGCGGTAATAACTATAATTACGCATTATTGTTACCGCTTATTATCGTTACCGTTAGCGGGGCGCCTCTCTCGCGTGGAATCCGCGCGAGAAATCGCCGATCCGCGTACGTTCACGAGATGCACCTGTTGTCTACTTTCTAGCAGCGCCGTGCAGTGTACAACCGATAATTAGCGTTGCGCGATATCCCTCCCCTCCCCCGACCGTTGTAATTATAACAGGAACGATAAGGAACGGAGCGTTGCGTTAGCGTGACGGGGAACTTCGGAGCCAGGGAAATTCATCGGGAATTGCGATATCACGATACTCTTGCGTGAAAATCTCGAGTTTCTTCATGATGGAACGCGCAAGTGCGTAGATCTTCAAGGAAACTTCCCAACGGTGAGATCTTTTCGTTTTAACTCTCTTTCTCTCTCTCTCTCGATAGCTTTTAATTATCGCTCTGGTACAGATGTCAAAGAGCACCGTTGTGAAAAAAAAATGGATAGTGATATATGCGGCTGTTAAACGCCGCGGTATTGGATGCGATCGTGACGTTAGATATTGCCTCGGTTCCGGCTGTAATTAACAGGTAGACAGTAACGCAGGATGCCGTAACTCTCTGTAGGGTGTTGACTAGCTTAATAGCCTATCAACGGTGTTTTTCTCTCGCCGTCAGCCGAGTGGCTACTCCTCTCGTTTCGTTTCGTTTGAACGATTTAGATACGAGAGATCGCGCGCGCCGTCGTATATTAAGCGATTTAATGCGCGTTCGGCTGGCCGAGTAGACGGAGTGCCCGTTGGTGCAGGTACTCGATTTGGAAAGCGACATTACGCTTAACGGGTCGTGAAGTTAATTATCGTTGATGTTTTTCTCGGATTAGCGTGCGCTTAGATTCGGAGTAGTCGGGCAATGTCGCGGTCGAGCGGTGATAAAGAGCTTTTCAATTTAGAAACTTATAAAACGCGCAACGTCGAGACCAGCGGCGTAATTTCTTTCGTAATTTCGTTTCGACGAGGGTCACGCGCAGGAATAAATTAGAAACCCGAAACCAGTTCCTTGTTTTCCTATCCTCGTTATTTCTCTCTTTCATAATTTACTTGCGCGATGAGAGGCGGGAATTTTATCGCGGCTTTGTCTCGTTGTCGTACTTGAGTTATGCTAATCGCGGCAACTTGACGGGCGAGTGACAATTTGTTACCCCGCGGCTTGCAAACCTGTTCGCAAATGTTTCAGATATTTTTGCCCCGATAAATATAACGCTACGTTTGAATATGTATGTATCCGCATGTAAATCGGACCGTGTATTATAAATACGTCCCGCGTGATTTATGAAAATTAATGCAGGCCTGCATTAATTAAGATCAAAAGCCAGAGATCGGTGCGATATTCGTACGCGGCGGACAAACCGAGAGTGGCGCAAAAAAACAAATTGATATATTAGAAATCCTAATTGGATCGGCCGGTTTCGTTTCGACGATCAAGGCATGTATCGCTTGCGAAATTCGATCTCCTAGGAAATCGCCTGCTCGCTACGAATTCCTCGAGTGCCTCGCCTCTGCGTAGGTTCAGCGATAATCTCGAAACGCATGAAAGAGAGAGAGAGAGAGGGGGGGGGGGGNTAACATCAACTTTATTATGCTCTAAGATAAATCTTGTAAGAGCAACAATTTAGATTAACATGTGATAAAGATACAGACGGTCGTCGCAGAAAAGAAAGAAAAATATAAGAAAAGTAAAATAAAAATGCAAAAGAAATATCACAAACTGATCGATGACATAGAATGTCGATGATATAAATGAAATATCGCAGGTAATGGTGATGTAACAGTGAACGAAGACGCAGAGTAAGGCGAGGATGACCCTGAGGGGGTACTTGCACTCTGTAGTTTCAAGTAGTAACTATAGCTGGCTGACTTAAATGCTGCCAGGGATAGCTTTTTAAATGCCGTAGGCAGTGAGTTGCAGTTTGCAATGCCTGTAATTAAAAATAGATTTATGAAAAGCACTAGTGCGACGTGTAGGCATAAACAGATGATCAGATCTAAGCATTGACGAACGTTCGCGGACGTCAGCTGCTCGATAGGACAGATGTTCTCAAATGTAAGATGGAGTGCCTGCAGATAGAACAGCATGCATGTAGCAAGATAGGAAGTATACTCTCCTATGAGGAATCTTGAGCCGACTTAAATTATGATAATACTGATAAAAGAGGGAAAGAGCGTTTTGAGAACGCTACGGCGATCAATAATTCCCCATTTATAATTTCGCATTGTGTAAAAATCTCACGATATGCGTATTTCCATTTATTTCCTGTACACGGTACATATTTTTCTCGTATTCAAACCGCTCGAAAAAACTGTTCCCGAGCCTTCCGCGCAGCCAACGGCCGTTGTAATTCAGGAGCGACGTTGACGTATCCCGAGACGGAAAAATCCGATCAGCCTTTCCGAGACGAACGATGGCAGCCGGCGTAATGGCTCCATTATAGCCGAACGCGCGCGATTTGTTCGACTGCGACGCGGATTCCGCGGATGTCCCGCAGCGGAGGAGGATGTATCCCGCCCGATTTCTTTCTTCGCCGAACCTGTCGGGGCGGCTGTATCGATTCTCCTCCCCACGCTCTCTCTCTCTCTCTCTCTTTCTGCGCGCTGTCGAATGTGCTCCGGTATAACAGTTATCCGGGTTTTCCAGCCGGTGATTGACAGCGAGGAAATAAAAGAAGGTCCCGACCTCGTCGGACGTGCGTATCGCATCTCGCTCGTGCGTTCGCCGCCGCGAAAAGCGTGAAATCGACCGACCCCCTTCTTTCTCTCTCGGAACGCGACGTGGACTCTGCCCGCCACACGAGGTCCTTTTTGCAATTATATTTCTTCTGTTGCTTCAACGCGCCGTGACGCGTGTCGATCGCGATTAGCGATTGCGCTCGCTGTGTAAGAACTCGAGCGCACGGCGATCGCGATGAGCGGCTAGAAGGCGACGTTATTAAATGGTTTTTCCAACGTTCATTAGCGTCACTCTATTATGTCACGGCTCGTCCCGGGAGTTTTGACCCAAATTCCGATGATATTCTTCAAATTAGTTCTCTCCCTCCCTCCCTCTCTCTCTCTCTCTCTCTCTGGAAGAGAAACTTTTTACCAAGACCGTTCTTTGTACCGCAAGATTTTTTAACAAATGCACAACGTAACCGTAAAATTTGTATTAATAGCAAAATGCTTTACCGTAAGATCGATCTCGTCAGTCGATTCACGTCCCGAGATCCATCGTCTGGCATTCTTCGCTTTCGAAAAAATCGCCTGTTGATTTTCCGTGATGAATTCGCGATCGGGAACAGCGAACGGCACCCCGCGGAAATATCCTAGGTGTGTCCGCGAGCACGAAGGACCCGCGTTTGCTGTACCGCAACGCGGGCGTAACATCGCGGCCGCGTATCGGCAGAGATGGTCCGTAAACGAAAAATACGACGGAAGGCAGAAGATGACGAGAAGATATAGGTAGGTGGTATAGGTAGGACGAAGCGAGAAAGAGAGAGACAGAGAGGGCGAAAGAGAGCGAGGAAAGAGGGAGCCGTAGGTGGCCGCAGCAGGAAGGCAGTAAACTCGCGGCGCACCAGTGGTCGTATTAATCATTTGAGAGAGGCATGAGAGGAGGCACAAGAGGGAGCCAAGAGAGAGAGAAAGAGAGAGAGAGTAAGAAAAAGATCGGACCAGAGGGACAGGTCCGAGCGGTAAGGAGGCGGGCGAAATCTCCGGTGAAATACGAGACATTTTATTAAACCTATTCGTTCAGGATGCGCGGTCGGGCCGCGGTCGATAATTATCGGCTATTATTCGTTTTAATTAAGAAACACCGCGGTGTCCTCTCGGAAATGATTCAACCGAAGAATGTCGCGACGTGAGTGCCCTTCTTTTTCAGATGCTACCGATTATTACCGGTAATTGTATCGTATATATTTATTCATTCAGCTTTTGGCCCAAGAAGGAGACTCGGTTTGCAATTATGATCTTGCCACATTTATTCCTCTACATTCCAATAATATTAATTTCTGCTATCTACTCTGTATCGCATCTTCTTAAAACTTTTAATTCTTGTAAATTTACATTGCCATTCGTTCGATAAACTTATTGCCTATATTTTAATTATCTAATCTTTCATTTCTAAATATATTATACTTACTACCACCAAACATGTTTATTAATACATTCGTATTTTTAATTCTTAACTTAATATAAAATTATATCGCACCTGATGTTTATCATGTAAATCTTCACATACACTCCTCTAATGTTCTATATACTATTCTCGCTCTCTTTACACACACATATATATATATATATATATATATGTTCTATGTTTGCTTAACATATCCTTTAAACTTTGTTTCATATTCTCATTACAATATTTCCACGCCTCCTTAAATGTTCCATACGTTCCTGCTGCTTTTCTTAATTTTGTCTCCGTTGTCATTATTACTTCCTCTTGCTTATTGGTGATTACAAATTTTCTCGTCTCATTCGTGCTTTATCCGGATTACACGCTGATTCTCTGCAGTTCTTGTCTCGCTTGACTCTATCGTATTTTATTAACACTTTTTAATTTTATTGCGGATTGCATTTAGACAGTTTTCCGTGCCGGAGAATAGATTAGAGTCGCAGGCTGAATTTGCGAGACCCGTTCCTTCGCGAGTTAACTGATTTTTTTCGCCCGTTGACTTTACTCGATGGAACACGTCGGAGAAGGAAGGTATGTGGAGTTTAGAACGTGATCAGCCGTGCGTGCGCAATGTTTATTCCCCCTTTCGCGCGCGACGGCGATAGAGAAACCACAAGGAAATCGTTCGCAGAGAACATGCCGCCATTCTCCGAGGCAAATAACCGACGTCGTTTCGTGGTGAACGCGGCCTTCTAATGTAAGATCAAGGTCGATGGGGAAGTGCATCAGCAAAGATCTCTCGGAGCCGAGTCTTACGCGCTCTCGCATGCTGCACGTTCTTTCGCGCCAGCGCGAATTGCGAAGATCACTTTGCGAATGCTTTTAACCGCGCCACGACGGAGTCAGCGACTAGATTTCCCTGGGAAAAGAAATTTGCCCCGTAACTTACGGCGTATTTCGAAATCAACTTACGCCCGCAGAAATTAAACTGAACCACAAAGCGTGCGAATATCGGTATTTGTTATAATTCAACATAAATATTATTTCCCTCTCTTTTTCTCTTTCTCTCTCACTCACGTCTGCGAATTGCTGAGCGGCATTGCTGAGGTTGCACGGTCTATCTAGATTTAATGAAGGATTATTAGGACTCTTAGATTTGCAATCAAATGAATCGTTTTTAACATACCGATACAAGGTGATCGTTGCGAATAACTTTTTTATTGCCCCATCAAGAAAGCTTTTATATTATTTTGAATAGGCTATATGTGTGTATTCGGTCTCGATTCGTTTTCGAACCTCCCTTATAATGTTAATATTACCCCCTTGAAGAGGTAATAAAAAATTTACACAACGATCAGTCTACGTCGGCTTTGCTTATTAGCATGTTAAAAACACCCATCAAAATTTCTTCGTGCGCCCAATTAAAGCCGCGCACTCCAGCCTCGAAATCGGCCGGAGACACGTGACGTGAGGCGGCGGTGATTGTTATTGCACCACGCGAAAATTGCTTACACGCTACCTATACTCGCAATTTAGCAGAAAATCGCGGTCTATTCGTGCGGTCTGCGAAAGGCCATCGGGGGCACGCGGATGTGCGCCACATGTCGTGCATTCTACGGATCTCTCTCCGTTCATCTCGGTCCTCTCTCTGCTTCTTAGACGATTTCACACCTCCTTCCCCAATCTAGTTGCATCCGATAATCCTATCGTCCCGGTTGCACCTCCTACACACTCCCCGGTGCCTCTCATTTCTTAAAAAAGAAAATTGCTGCGAACATATACCTGTGGCTAAAACAAACAGACTTAACGATCACGTGTCAGCCAGCAAGAAAACGAGCGTCCCGAAGCGAAATAGGAGCCGCCAATTGGGCGTAACAATTAGTCGTTCGGCAGAAAACGAAGCGACACCGCGTTACGTCGCCACGTGTTGGCCACACCATCGCCGTTTTCTGCTGTCCTCTGGTCTCCCCTCGTTTTTGCCTGGCCCCGTGTCTGCCCTTCATCGGCCTTCGAGTTATCGTCTAACGAGCCTCGTCGATGTTCGTCTTAAGTGGTTCCCCGGGCTGATTCTCGTGATACCACCCCCTTCTTACTCCCCCTTACAAGCGCGCGAATCGTCTATTAACCCCGCGCGTTAGCCTGGCGGGCGGACCTGCATAAATGCGGGGTTTCACTCCGATGTCTAAACCGGAATAATATCCGCGATTAGAACACGTGTTCCTCTTTCTCTCTCCGAGTCTCGGAGCCCGGAGCGGGAGGGAAGAGCGAAAGTGACTCCCGTAATCTTTCGTTATTTTGCAAGAGGCGCGCTCTCACCCGCCACATGTCGTGCACTTCTTCCACCCTTTCGCGTCCTCCCCCGTTGCCCCCGTCGGTCCTACGAATTATTATTTAATGAGGCTCGCGTTTCTGCGGCTCTTCTCGCATCGCTTCTTCTCCGGCGTGGTACGCTTTTATGGTCGCTGCGGTTTCGGCGAGGCAGCAGAGAGAGAGAGAGAGAGATGGGGGCGAGAGGGCCGGTCGAACAAGAGGAAGAATACCGTGAGCGATCCGGGCTTCACGAACGAGCGATCGATCGTAATCATCGTGTATCATAAAGAGAGTGCGGTGGATTTTCGAACACGCCGTTCTCCGCTCGCTGCCGCGGTAGGCAATTTTTTCGGCAATTCGATCGTGTCCGCCGGTGCGTCGATACACAATCACTTTTGCAGCCGCGTTGCCGGACCGTCGATCTCTATAATTTGCGCCACTAAAATCAAATCGCCTCGTGTACAGCCGCCGACATTGTGATTAGTGATAAGAAAAAAGAAGACGCGCGCGGGGTATCCTCGTCTCGTGAAGGGGAGCGCTTATTATTCGGTGGAGAGAAAACATTTTCGCAATCCCGGGGACGCTTCGGAAGCCGCAATTGTTACAATTTCGACGAGCAGCTCGTCTCTTTTTCTCGACGCGTGTCATAGAAAAAAATGGATATTTTTCTCGGCCGTGTGCACGGAAAAACAAACTACTGCATTGTCTCTGTTCGTCGCATCCGTTGCGTTGCATTATTCGCGAGCCTCGTAAATCAGCGACTCAAGTCTGCTTCTGCTCGCTCGCGAGGTGTCACGGATATCCGACGGGAAATAAGGAAAGTGATCGGGACGGGCGGATTCGTAAAAATCCGTTTTACGGCCAATGCACGGCCGGGAATGAGAAACTCGCGGCAGCGAAGGAAGGGGGTTCACAGGAGGCAACGAGCGCGCTGCTTATTTAGCAGGCCGTTGCACCTTTCTATTAAACGGAGGCGTCAGGGTGAAGATACGGTCGTGGAGGAGAACTTGGCGGAGAACAGATAAGCTCGTACTTATATATCAAATGTATCAGGAATTTACACAGCGAGAGAGGGAAAGAGAGAGAGAGAGAGAGGTTTGCAGTACCACAGTACCGATTCAGGAGATAGACGAACCGTTGGATCTCCCGGATATTTTTTCTCTATTTATTTATAGTAACATAGTCCGATGGGCTTGGCTGTACGTGCGTGCGTGCGAGCGGGCGCATTTGTGTCGCACGCGTTGATGGATACGCGGAAGTTGGCTTCAATTAACCAAACCCTCGGGGTCTCCGCGCGTACTGAATCATCACGAGCGCGCGCGCGCGGAATATACATTACCGCTGGCGCGTCAGAAGAGCGTAATTGAAATCGAAATTGCGCGTCACAATTCGCGTGGATTATTATTGGCGGTCCCGGGCGCGTTATATTACCGTTCGATGTTATTTACGACCGAGATTCGCGCCAATAACTCTCTAACGGTAGGCTGTTTTTCTTCGCGTTAGGACTCGTCGCGCCTGCCCCGCTTATTTTCCGATGCTAGTGCTTTTATTAATCACCGCCTTCTCGAAGTCGAGAGAGGTTTTTTTCAAGTTGGATAACTGACACGTTGACTGTCACGCCTCCTTTCATTGCAAGAAACAAAGCTGTTATGGTACCGTAGAGATTTAACGTTATCTGAAGTTTTGTAAAGTCAAAAAGTAACTTCTCTAGGCGTACGTGACCTCAGCCTGACCATCTCGGAGCCGTTCAAGAGAGAGAGAGAGAGAGAGAGAGAGAGCGCAAGACAGTTAGTCTCTTGATTAGCGCGAAGGATTAAGTTTGGGGCCTAATTATCTCGCGAAGTTGTTGTGTCGCCTATCGATTATTCGAATAATCTTTTACCTAGTTCGATAACATGTCTTTGTTCCGCAGCCGGATTACTTATAAACAATTAAGAAGATCATTATTTAACACTGTATTAAGTCCTCAATTAACCACGAGTTATAGTCTAGATATATTTTCTTATTTTAATTATAAACATAAGGTAAAGCTGACTTAATTTACCCCGACTCACCACATAAATTTGATACGTAATTAGAATGTATTAAAATGTTTCCTCATAAATTATCTTACACCATTAATTGCACTTAGCTCAGCTAGAAACTTAGCTGATGACCGAGAATTACCACAAAGACGAGGTAGAGAAAACGTAATTCGCGACTCATACATTATTCGCTTTGTTATATTTACTCCGTGTTGGCCGTATAATTCATTTTTCAAATGCAATTAATTATATCTTACACGCGACTAATGAGACGCGATGATATCGTGGCGCCGGTGACCGGTACTCAACGCGTTAATTATCTTAATGTCACGGAAGTCGTTTGTTTTTTCGCGGAAACATCGCCGAGCTTTCTTTTCCGTCGACGCGTATTTCCCGCCTCCGCGTAGGAAGATTTTCCGCCGACTCGCGTTCCTCCATTTTTAATAAGGAGATTTGCGTATAACAACATGGCTGTTTGATTACCAACCGTTTTCGAAATAATTAACTTCCATCAACTTTTCCGCGCCCCGGAATTACCGGGTCCTCTATTATCCCACCCGGAGCTATTATTGCTCGCGCTCGCTTCTCTTCCCAGCTTAATTTTACCTCCCTTTGCCTTCCGCGGGTCCGCTCGCCGGCCTGTTTGTCGATCCCGTTTGTGTTATATCGCGTCCGATTCTTATGTTCTTTTTTTTTCTCCGCCATCGCGTCCTTAACGCATGCCGGACATTGCGATCGCACGGGCAAGCGCGTCCGAGCCGCGCATAGGGTTTCAAGCGCCACGAGCAAAAATGCTAATAAGAAGGAAACGGTGGTAACGCGAAATTCACGCGGAATGCGTCCGTTCCTCGGCCGTGTGTCGGTCCGAGTCGGCTAATTGCATTAAGATAATTAAATCGGTGACGGGCCATGGGATTCCGCGTAATTACTATACGCGTCGCAGAATGTGCCGGCGGTTTAATTCTCGTTCCGCCGCTGTCGTCGTCGTCGTCGGCTCGTTGCGAATCGAGCGTTGAATTCGCGCGGCAATTACCCGCGCAAGTAACGACGAGCAGAGGCATTACGTTTATGGAACGAAGGTGTTCCCGATCGACGCGCTATCGGCACCAGAGGCCAACCTGTGCGCCTCCCGTCGCGGAATCGAAAGCTCGCGCGCGTTATAATATCGGTAACGTAAAGGGTACATCCCGCGTTCGTTAGCCGGTCTTAACCGTTTCAGCCGCTATCGCAATTATTCGCGCGTCGTTCGCGACCGTTCTCGCCCGCAATGTTATTCGGTAATAAGCGTCGTGTACGGCGCTGGTGGTTCAATAATTTCGCGCTAATTAAGTCCGTTACCGGCGCGAATAATATTTACATATTGAGCGGGTCGTGACCAAAAATCGATGTGCAAATGATCGCCACGAGGCGCGCGTTCACCGCGTTCTTGCGTTAAATCGAGACAAAGGGGAAACGACATTTCCGGTACGCTGGATAATTTTCGCGATCAGTGTTCGGCGATACATATTATTGCGAGATTCTGTTTGACGGATGTACAACTGCTGTCCCGTCAGCGGGAATAATGTGTATCTGGAGCTTCCATCTTAATTGGCGCACAAGTGGATCTGCTTGGGCGCGCTTGTCCCTAAACTTCCGGAAAGCAGAACGCGTTACGAACGTGGGAATCGTTTTCAAGGTGCACGACGCCGTGAAACGATCCGCTGCCGGTAACATCTCGGTGTGTTTACTCCGCCGGAAAATCAATATTATTCATGAGACTGCGCCCGAGAGCGAGGCTCGCAAAATTATTAAAAAAAAAGAGAGAGAGAGGGAGAAGGAGAGGCCAAGGCAGACAGGCAGAGCAGCATCCGTTGCAACGCGTTGCGGTAAATAAATAACGGCGGGGAGCGCCCGCCACTTATTATTCATTCGGCTCTGTTCTTTGCATTTCGCGATCTCCTCCCGGCGGAAATCCGTCAGCGAAAATCTCTCCCGTCGAGAAAGAAGGAAAGACGAGGGAGAGGCGGAAAGAAAGATATGGTCGTTTATTATTACTCTAGAGGCATACTTTTCTAAGAGCGTCGGTTGAGAGTTGGTTATAGAATAACAAAGTGATTCGTGCTTTCCGCCAAGTTGATTCGCAAAATTTTATTTGGGCGGAATAATTGTGAAAGATAATTTTCTCGCACGCATCGATACAGTCTACGTGTGAAAAGTACAAGGCGTCTTCGAGTTTTTTGGATGTTGCGGTATTTGATTACAAAGGATGTCTGCTGTGTTTTGAAAAGAACTCTGAAAAGTTGACGTGCGACAGTGCGATAGTTTAAGAGACCCGGGAGGGGCACGCAGGCCCCGACACGAGAACAATGTTGCGGTCGCAGGTTACAGGCGATATCGACTGGGATTTTAGTGGTTAATATTTTCTGTATAAAGGCAGAGGCATCGATTCTTCTGATGTCGACTCTTCTGGTTTTTAGTTGGTTTAATTTGTCGTACCACACTGAAAAAAAGCGGTCGCATCGACAAAATCGACGGTCACTCTTATTACAAAAAAAAAAAGAAATATGTCGACCGAATAAATTACACGCATTGACGCAACAATATACGGTAAAAAATTGTGTGTACAAACGACCCACCTTAATTTTTGTGTTACTTTAACGAGGTGAATATATTAATTTAATATATTCGTATTTAATATATTTGTGTACTTTTTAACATATTCCCCATATTAAAATAATACACAAATTTCAGTGGGCCGTTTTTAACACAATCTTTTACTATGTATGTTACGTTGATATAGTTACCGACCAATCATTGAATCAACTGATGACAACTCGTTAAAGCAATTATATAACTTGTTCAGTGGGACGTACACGTTGTGCTTGACAAAATTTGGTTCATTTAAGCAACATTTCATCGATTCTGCTCCACTCTTTTCGTAATGTATGTTTATCGCCATGCAAGTTGAACATAAAACGCACGCCAAGCATTCACGGCTCGTTTTGACCTGACTCTCTGTGGCATCGTTAAATCTGTCATTGTAGCAGAACAATAATCGAAATATAGCATATAAAACAGAGAGAGAAAGAGAGAGACTCGAAATCTCCCGCAAGATGCGCGC
This sequence comes from Dinoponera quadriceps, assembly GCF_001313825.1. Taxonomy (NCBI): domain Eukaryota; kingdom Metazoa; phylum Arthropoda; class Insecta; order Hymenoptera; family Formicidae; genus Dinoponera; species Dinoponera quadriceps. Next base: position 1,199,379 of record NW_014554274.1, read on the forward strand.
GATCGCCTTCCGCGTCTACGCGTACTTTCCTCGCACGGCTGCGTGCGGCCGTTTATGCACCTCATGGAGGCGTTTTATCGCACGTGAGAACTCGACCGCCAAGTGGAGCGCGGCGGCGACGAGTCTCGGAAGAAGAAGACTTTGTGAGTGCATATCGGCGGAAAGAAACGGGCTGGAAACGGTAGTAACAGTCGGCATTAGCATATTGTTGCGCTCCACCGGGCCGGTGGAGCGCGCGCCGATTGCGCGCGGTCTTTCCTCCGGAAAAGTCGCGGCCGTAACCGCGCGGATGGGCGCGATTACGCGTCAAACACGCGCGCGCGCTCCGCAGCGAATTATCGGCGATGCGTTTCCGCGAAGCACCATGTGGAAGCGTTCAATTAAAGCGGACGCGTTACGACCGTGCGCGATTACGCCCGACTTCCGTGTACACGCTCGGCATTTGGCTTTTTAACGCGGGGAAAGGCGAAGAGAGGAGGATGGAAGAGGCAGGGAGGAAGGGAGAGAGAGCTTGGTTTTAACGAAGCTTTCGTAATTACGGTAGAGCCGGGTATTGTTCGTAGGATCGGCAGCGGGAATACAATGGGGCGAGTTAGCGTGACCCGTGACGACCGTACGGTATCCGCCGATGTTGTGAAAAATGGGAATGCGTCGGTTCCGCCGCGTCGGCGGGGCAAAGTCGCGCGGCTAATTTTCGGATTAATTACGGTCGGGCCGATGTAACGTAGCGGCAACGGCCAGCCGGAGAAGTTACAACGCGGTGTAGGCTAATTAACGCAAGTTGGAATAACGCGCGCAAGCATCACCGGGGATTTCGAGTTGCCGTTCGCGCCAACATCCGCTCGTGTTCATGCGGTCCATGTGTGCTCTCGTATAAACTTGCGCTTTGTTATATTATTACGTTTTATACAACGTGTATTTTTCTTATCACGTCGCAAGTGATATTCCGAAATGATATTCTTTACCGTATCTTTATAGTATTTATAGTATTTATGTTCGTGATACACATGTGTAATTATATACAGATACAGGTACCCAACCATATCTGGGGTAATTCCCGGTCATCACAGATAAGTTTCTGCGCAATTAAGGTAATTAGTCCGTAGAGCGCCGGATTTTCAATTAAAGCAACAAATGTCTTTCTTATAAACGGAACTAAGAAATATATATATATATATGTATTATTACAAACACGGAGATATTATTTATTTTTTAATTTTTTAATGTTAATGCTTCATTTACACGTCATTAAGCTATTAGAGGTGCACACATAATAGATAATGGCGTACAAATATTTAGATATGTGTATATATCGCGGACATTGTTATACATTGGAAATTTCCTATCGTTACATTTTCAAAACGGAATCGTCAACAGTCCCGAAATTTTTGCATAATATCTCTGTATTATTCCTCAATATCGCAGTAGAGTTTTTGTAAAAATTCTCAATGTGTTCTTCGGGAGAAATTAAAAACAGGATATTAACCTTAAGGAATGTGTATAAAATGTGTCATCTTTAGTTGCGAATATTGGCTGTTCAGCTTCCGAATAGTCGATCGTTTTCTAACTTTACAGACGCGTAGATCATATTTCCATCAATATGCAGTTGAAATTTCAAAGGATTCCTAGGGAAATGTTTCAACAGGTCGAGTGCCTTGATAGAAGGAAACGTGACAGTGTTGGTCGTTTAGCTTGGAAAGATATTTCTCCGCTTCGCGAGGCTGCTCGTTTCGGCGATTCGCGAGTGCGCGTCTTTGTTGCAGGCCGTCGCGCGAAATTGTTTAACGAGCTCGGCCGCGATAAATCATGCACCGTCATTGCCGCATTCTGCGCCGCGGCGCGGACGACCTGGCTGCTCCACCCTCCCTTCCCCCGTCTCTTTCGCCTATGCCGCGCGATTAGACGGCGGATGGAAAGAAGAGGAAAAAAGCAAAGTAGATAGGTGGAATGAAAAGAGGACAAGAGAAGGGAGCTGGCTTCGAAAGCCGCGAACCAACGATGGAAGATGCGCTCGTGACCCATGACGGCCTCCATGGGCACACACCGCGGAAAAGATGTATATCCACGCCGACACGGCGAAAGACATGGCGGCGGCGGATAGGAGGGACGGCGAGGGGGTTGACTGATGTTTCCCTATGCCGCGTATGCTACCTCCATTACTCCGATATTATTATACCTGTGCTCCTTTATATCTCACGGCACCATCTTTGTTTTGCAGCGAGACGGCGCATCCGGTGCACCGTGCGGCCGCGCGACGCGCGGAGTCCCGCTTTATCGGTCCTGTTTTGATTATTTTCCTCTTTGATTTCTTTCTCCTTTTTTCTTTTTCGGCGATCTCTCGTTCCTTCTGCGTGCCGCACGCTGCGCACGCACGTGACACTCGCGACATCGGACTCTGTTAATCGCCTCGATATAATCGCAAGGGCGAGCGAACGGATGAAGGCGATGCGTGTCGTCTCTTTTGAAAAGTGCGTTCGTTTTATTCTGTGGTCGGACGAATTATGATGGACGAAATATTTCTATATACCGTCTGCATTTAGTGGTTCATATAGTACGATACAAATTCGTTCGTGAACATTAGTTCCATTCCAAGGAATATAGCAGGGATATGAATAAAAATATATGAAAGATGATGTGGTTGAATATTGAGATTAAATTTGAATGGGACATTTTTGTAATTTTCGCTCGAAGACCTCTCCACACTTCAATTACATGAAATATATATAAGAAAGAATGCGCAAGAGATAAAAATATATTCTAGGAGAAGCTTTTAATATGCAAAAGCCTTGGCGGGATTTTTCTCAGCTCTTTTGTCACGCGTCGCAGCACTTATCCGTTTGCTCTTTCGATTTACACGTTAGCAAAAATTCGCAATATGCTTCGATATATTTGATATCTGATTCCCTCACTTCGTGTGCTGCGCCATATTACGCTTGTATACGTATTCTATATATTACATAAAAAAACGTGTATTTTAATATTCCTGTGGAATACGACGGATAAAATTGTACATGATTGTGTACACACACGCACACACACACACACGCGCGCGCGCGCACACAGAAACCCCTTATCGAAAGTTCGTATTTCGTGTACCGAGATAAAATCGGAGCGGGATATTTTTCTACAAGCGCGGCGCCGTGCTTACTTTGCCGACGTTTATTTAGAAAAACTGGTCGGCAGCCTTGTTTGGTAGCCTACCAATATTTGCATGTGCGCGTGCTCTTTCGAGTCTCGAGGGTTGGCCGAGGATCGCGAAGTGGATTCCACTTGCCGCGGCCTCAGGAGCACACTCTCGTCCCTTTTACATCTCTCGAGGGACTTTATCCTGTCGGCCCGCTTGCTCAGGAAACTCGAGAACGATTTCGTATGATTTCGTCGGTTATATTTGTCCGTGAATTTAGGAGCCGTAAGAGATTTCCCCGAGAGGTGTTATCAAATTATTAGCTCTCTGTTCTGCAGGTCGTAAAAACATTCATTGCACGAAGAAAGATAATCCGCTGGCACGGTAAATTTTACACTGTCGCGACAAAATCTGTCAGTTACTTTATGGACGGCAAAATTTGTTAAGAATACTAATCGCTCATTCGCTGGATTTTATAGATATATATCAAAATATTATTTTGTTCCGATAGCAAATTAAGGAATTATTTTCTCCATGTGCGCATTTGTTCGAAAGATTCGCGAAGAAGAGCGTAATTGATCAGCTGTGTTAATAGTAACTAAATGAATCAATTTTTATCGGCTGAAATAAGTTGTACGTTCAAAAGGGGATTACAGAGTATCAGAAAGACTCGTTTGATATATTTCTGTAAATGCATCTTTTCATAAAATTCTTTCCTTTCTTCCTTGTTTCTTAATTCTCTTAGGACTTCAGATTCGTACATCTTTGAAGGCTCACCCTTGTCGGAGGAATTTCTATTTGTTTCCTTCAATCTTTACGAGGTTCTAGATTTGTTTTCCCCTCGAAACGTAATTCCGCAGCCACGCACGAACTTGGCGGTGTTGGGGAGAGAGGGGGGGGGGGAGACGGCGCATTGTCCTCGGCGGATTTATTCGTCCCGGTTAAATACGATATTGTTCGAGATTGAAAAACGCTCGAGGAGGAATTTATGGAAAATATCGACGCGCGCGCGGCGTTTCTGCACCGCGGGTACCCGCGCGCGCGTTTATATGCCGCGCCGGACACGCTCGAGCGGATTCGAAACAAGAGCAAGAGCGACTTCCTGGCCGTGCGCGGTGTGCACACAGATATCGGCTTGATAAATCTACGTGGAAGTGCGGATGACCGTGCATACAAATCGTCAGCCATTGGTCTCGCGACGCGCGAGAGGGCCGCCTGGTGTACGTTTAAAGCGGGAGATAAGCTCGGGAGAAAAATAAGCGCGACTCCGAGAAAGACCGAGCGTTGTTCCACGATAATTTAATTAGATTCGCATCTCGCCATCGATCTTGCCCTCACGAAAAGAACTCGGGCGAGATTAATCGCGAGCGGCGCGTTCGACGGAAATTATTACGGTGTCTGTATATGTGTGTGTGTGTGTGTGTATGTTCGTGCGTGTGATTTGCGAGAGGTGGGCCCGAAAGAAAGTCGAAAAGGAAGTCGTTATCTGTCGCGACGTCTTTTATTTCTTATCGCCGCGCGATTGGAATTCTCCGTCTGCTCTCTGGCACTCGATGCACTTGCGCAAGCTGGCATTCTCGCTTGCGGTTGCAGCGAATTTCTTAGCACGTAGCCTCGCGCATCATCTGCCGCGCTTGTCGGGGTCATATCGGAGCCTCTAATCTGTTCATTAGTCCTAATATACCGGCGGCTACCCACCCTCCATCAGATATTACCCGCCGTGTCATTCAGCCTCGGTTTTACGACCTCGAGAACGGATGGCTCGTTCTGCGGAGAGAACGATCGGCGATTGTGGCTATTTTTCTTCCCGAGCGTTTCACCTAACGGATGGACGGATGGACAGTCATCCCTCGACTGCGGTTTTGAGTGCCGCAGGACGAATGTCTCGGGACGCTCGTTAAACGAAGCGCTAAGTAATCGTCCGCGCTTAAACCTCTCAGGCCCAGGTTACACCGGACTCCGATTAACACGTTTACTGCTCACTAAATTTTTGTTACGTTCACCGCGGCACTAAAGCGAGACTTTTTAAAGTGCAAATAATTGGCCGGAATTATAGACATTCATATATGTCTTTATCACTGCCCGGGGAAAATGTAGTGGCAAAGATTATCACAACATTTTGTAATATTGGGGATTACAATGACTGAAACTGAAATTTCTAACTTCCCCGTCTATATTTCTTCTGAAATGGAAATTTCGCACTAAGGAAGAGAGACTTAAAAATTTATTTGTGAAATATAAAGTTCACTTCATACGAATAAACGTTTCATTAAACGCGGTGAAATAAAGTTTAATTCCTAAGAAATAAACCGATCAATAAGAAAAGTTATGTATATTCCACTTATGTATATTTCAAAAATATATATTCTGTCATCAGGGTAAAACTTTTTTCTAACCAATAAATATCGAAGATCATGTCACGAGAAATATTTACTTCGCGAAGTCTCAATCACTTTTCGCTCAATGCAATGACCTAGATTTCGGTGACTCTGTAAGTCAAAATCGTCGCTTAGCTTAATCGAAGTTTGCTGCGACCGGGTTTTGTCGTCTTTTATTTATATCCGCGGCACGATCGAAAGTAGCGAACGCACTTTCGCTCGCGCGTTTTCGCAAGACGAAAAAGGGAGGGAGGAAGTTCGCATCCGGCGGGAAGATCGCGGTCGTATCGACGACGGGGTGGAATTCGTGTTTTCGACGTCGGCGCATCTCGAGATCCGGTCGGGCGGACACGGCCCGTCGTCGAAGCCCGAGGATCGGGAAGTCAGGCCGAGAAGTCGAGCGGAGATAGTAATTAAGCGGGAAGCATGATCTCAAATAACTTGTATCCGCTCTCGACGACGACGACGATAACAGGTCGAGGGAGGGCAATCAAACGGCGGAACGTATCCACGGGCTTGCTGCCAATCGTCCGTACATAATTGGATATAGAATCGTGCGGCCTTTGCTCGCATACGACGTGTTCCTCCCCCTCCGCCCGGCGACGTGCCCTCGTCCCGGGTTAGGAATGTAATTAGTCAGAGGAGCACCGGCACAATCTTGCCCGCCGATCGGTAGGTGCCCTTCGTTACCGGTGCGATGCCGGCGCGATGCCCCCAAGATTGCTGGCGTCCGAGATGGAGCGATTACCAGTCGTAAATACGCGCGCGATAATTAAAATTACTGACTGATTGCCTCGTCGAGCGCGTCTAGCTTAGCGAGACCCCGAAGCCGACCCGGCAGCTGCGCTGGAAGAACGCGACGCTAGGATCCCGTCGACCGACCTTCACCGTAGAACGTGGGCGGTCTCCGAAATACTGTGAAAGTATTATAAACGTGCCGAGCAGAGCCTCACGTGCTCTGACGTGGCGCTTTTGGGACCGCTTAAATTTTCCGAATTCTCAACCTGTTGTTGAAAATCTTCCGAACTTTCCGAACCTTCCGAGCCTGGAACTCTCTTCTCGCGAGAGACCGTGAGGATGCAGCGGTCTTCATATTGAAATTTGCAGAATAAATCCTCAGCTTGTCCTTATTCTCAAGAGCGTCAGAATAGTATCAAAGTTTCGACTCGGGAAAGCGCGATTAGTCGTCGGTTATTTCACCCGAAGAAAAATCGTCAGCTGGCGCGGTCGGGAAGAAAAGTCCGAGGAATGACGCTGGCCTGGACGAGCAGGGGAGCCGCACGGGACTACGTTGAACATCGGTTCGCGAGGGATCGCCCGGCTATACCGATTCCGGTGTCGCTTTCTGTACTGCGCGCACGCTTCCTCGTAACAATAAGAGCGGGTTCACGGGCGACTTCAGAATTCTCGCGTCCCGGGTCGCGCCGGTGGCTTCTCTCCCTCTCTCGTGACTCTCCGCGTACGCTCGCAACACGATGTTGTGTTATTCAAATGGACCCGAAAGAGAGAAGTAAAGAATAGCTTGCCTTCTTGTAAAAGCGACCCGATACTATCTCGAGCTACCTTTATCGCGCGTGTATATCTAATGCGTCTCTGAGCGCGCTCCCGTTTCCTCTTCTTCTCTCCCGATTCTTCGTTTTCTCTCTCTCTCTCGATACCTGTCGCTCGATAACTCGTCGAGCGAACGATATCGTCTCTCCCGAACAGGTTCGCCGGCGAATAACCGTAATTATTCCCCGGCGATTTTAATTATCGTCGTAATGGAGACACCACAGCGACGCGACAAATTAATTATTCGCACAAAGTACGAAGCGATACGCATTACCGGTGATTATGATTTTATTGCCGGTGATTGTTATTCGACAATTATTTATGGCCGGTTAATAGCCCTGTTACAGTGAATATTATAACGCAACGCGTCCAATTGATTGTTACAACGTACACGGTGATTAACAGCGAATTACCGGAGGTGCGATTGGCACTTGTTGCGAGTCGCGAGGCTCGTCGACGAGAGCGCACGGTGTTGCGTTGGAAATTGCAAACTTCCTCGGAGCGTGTCGAAAGAGTATCGATCCTTCCTCTCCCTCTCTCTCTCTTTCTCTCGCAGAATCACGGAAAGAGGCAATGGTATCGCCGATCGAACACCGTTCGGGATGGGAGAGGCTCTCGCGAAACGCCTCGATCTTCGTGAGCGGATATTATCAGCGCAATTTCTGCGTCATTGGGCAGCGGTGTGTAGGCTCTCGCAGCACTGCACATCTTATTACTCGCAGCCGTGCGAAATTACAGATCCTCAAACGGAGCGGCGGACGATTACACCGTCCCGCGTTGGGCGTAGGTATGCCACGTACGTGCATAACGGTAACGCCGCGCGCCGATCGCCTTGTCAGCTGACCTTACGAACATATCGCGGGATATACGTGAGTGGTACATCCGTGCACTCCTGCTGGTGGTGGCCCCTGCTGCCATCCGCGATCTCCTACCACGCCCAGACAGAGCAGAAAGGAGCACACCGCTGTGCTGCACCACCCGTGTCCGATAGCGCGCGTCACGCCGAGATAAACGCCGAGATAGCGTAGGTCAACATCGCGGCCGGCTGCGGAGACGTCGGGATTTTTCACGCCACGAGCGCACGTCTCGGATCTGTCAAAGGCAGCTGCGAGGTACGGTAAATCGCGCGATCCCCCCCCCCATCCTGTTCGCGAGTTATTCTTCGAGAACGTCTTTCTTCCTCGTGGTCGGCTCTGTGTGCGCGCGACGACAGATCCGCGAAACACAAATACAAATCCACCGAGTCGGTGGAAAAGTTCGGTCGGAAAGGAAAATCACACCGAGAAGCTGAATTTACCCGAGCGAAATTTGATTTCGATATTGGCGAGCAAATATTTTGCTTGTTATTTCGACTTGCTCTTGAAGCGTGGTGATTTGTCGATTCGGCAAGGTGATCCAACGAGTGGCGATTGTGAGAACGAGTAGTGCTGTTGACGAATCGTTTTTTCTCGTCGACGGTGATGATCGATACTCGTGGATTTCGGCGGCGTAAAATTCTTCCTGCGCCAATATTATCTCCCTTCGCGCGGTAACGATAAAATCGCAACGGTTAAAAGGCAACGTTAACAAAGCGATAATGCGCGTCAAAGTCACACGAGTGACCGTCGAAAGTTGTCCGGTGTGCGTTAGAAAAAAAAAAAAAACGCGACGGGATCCGATAGAGCGGGGCCTTATTGCGCGAACGTTATCAGCGGGGCGCGTCTCTCGGTACGAGCCACCTTTCGCGCGTCCAATGAGGTCAATTAAGCGCGCGACTAATTCGCATCGCGAGATTCGCCCGGATAACGTCCGGAATCGTTAACGCACACGACGTTTCGCCGATTCCCGCGCAAAAAGCGCGTGACGGTTTTATCGACGCGATGGGCCGTACGCACGTGTGCAGTCTCGGTGGCCGAGCTCCGCTTACTCCGGCGGTGGTTTGCCCCCGACTCGTGTGCACCACGCCTTCACGAAGAAACGGCGCACGATTCTACGACGGCCCTATACCGGTATATCGAGATAGTATCGGCCGGCGTGGATCAGGCCGCCTAGGAGTCCGGCTTTAATAGCCTGCAGCCACGGCAATCGGCCAGAAATCGCTCGTATCTCAGCTCGTTGTGTTTTCGCACTCGCTCCGGCCACACACACATAGGCGCATGCATACACACACCCGACACTCTCGGTACTCGCGGCGTGTGCGAGAACGTTTCCTAGAGCGAAGTTTCCAGGTCACCGGGAAAAGACCAATCGGAAGCGGACACCTTTCTCGGCGCCCGTTCCCGCGTCCTTTTTATCGTCGTTTTGCGCCATCGTGCCGAACGATACCGATAGTTCGTGTACCGTTAAACGACGCCGACGATGTGACGGCTTGATCGGTATAAGGGAGCGAAATCGCACGAATGTGAACGTACGTTCGTTACTTTCTGCTTCACAGTCGTATTTTTATAGTTCGCGTATAGTCGTTATTTCTAATTCCCCGTTGAATCGCGGATCAGATGCGGTTAATTGTAAAGTATCGAGCCACTTAAGCCTGCCGCGCGCTTCGTGAGTCTTCATTTAAAGAATTTACAGTCGTTTTAGATTTAGGTCCGTTTCTGGTCTTCAGCGGTCCGCTTCTGTTGCACTGTTTATTATTTTGATTGTAATATATTTTTATATGCATCATGCTTCGATATGATCGTATTATTCACCAGATAAAAACTTGCTAGTCTTGATCGCTTTTCCTCATTTTGTCTGGATAAAATAGGATGTGTTGCGTCAAGCTGTGTAAAAATGACGGATTAATCGCATAATCAACAATCATAATGCACACTGACCGAAGGATTTCATAGTAAATAGTAAAATTTAATGAATATTTGCCGATTCCCAACGTACTGTAATTCTGTATATTGTATATTTAGTGTACGGAACGAAATTATTTGATTGAAGCGATCAAATATTTGGTCGGCAAATGTTCATAAAATTTTAGTAATTATTACCAAAACCTTTTCCCAATGCATACACGATGCTAACGATTAGAAAGCTTAATGAGTTTTGATCTGTTGATTGCTAAGGCCTCATTGAAGCCTAATGTACGGTCCGCGATCGTTTCGTAACTCGGTTGCTTGCAGTTACAGTTAACTTCGCGAATGTTTCGAGGAGAAAGTCCAGGATCGTGTGACACGACACGAAGCGGCCTCGCCGAAATCATTAACGACCTCGTCGTAATTTGTTCCACCGAAGTGGCGTGACACCCGGCGATACGCCAAAATGTAATCTATCCTGATCCCTAATTCCCGTCGAGCGAGTCATTCATCCTTAATCGGTTAACGACGATCGCCGGCTTGTTCCGACGACGATCGATCACTCGGTCCGATCTCGGATCGATGTATCGTATAATTATATCGGCGACTCCCGCGATTTCTAGTCGACCCCTCTGTCGAAAACCCCACGCTAAAGTCGTTTTTCTTCTCCGTGTGTGTTTCAGCAAAAGGTGAAGTTCTGGTTCGCCACGGGCGGCGCCGGATTCTGCATCAGCCGGGCGTTGGCATTGAAAATGACTCCGGTTGCCGGGTGAGTTTCTGCCTCTGATGATACACATCCGCTTGCAGTTCGTTATTTGAAAATGACAAGGATAATCCCTTTTAGTGATGACGCTGGCCGCAGAGAAGTTCGGGGTGTGAAAGTTTTACTATTTGAACAGCATAATTTTGACAATCATTATATTATACATTGATATCGGGTAAAATCATATTATATATTAATATCGAGAATATTTATAATAATTGCTACGTATAATCATAATTATTCAACATTATGATAATTACACGCACAATTGTTGATTCATTTTAATATGTACATGGATTGTGACTTTCTTTGAATGTAACATTAATTATTCACTGAAGTCAATACCGCCGGTTTCGGCGTGTCAACTTAAGACCGCGGTTTCATACGCATTTGCCGCTTTTCTTTGCGCCGACGGACCTCACAGTATGGAAATTTCCATAGAACGCGGTCGGTCACGCGTGACGCTTCTGACACGCGTTACCACCGCGCGTCGTGGTGGTTCTTTCAGGGGTTTGAGCTAACGTGAAAATGCGTATTAACGATCGCGTCTTCTCTCGGGATACCTCCGTGTCTCCTTTTCCGCGCGCCGTCCGTCCGTTTCTACCTGCGAAGGATTAAATAGCGCCGACGGCCTTGCCTAGTCACGCTTACGCCGAGCAGTCGTTGCTATCTGTTACACACAAGCCGATTCAGTGACTGCTCTTGATAATTACGCTGATCTTTTTTCCTTCGTATGAAACTCGTCGTTACTCTTGCACGCGTTCACGCGCGCCAAGTGCGAGCGTTGGAGCGTGGAAAACGCGGCGACGGTGATAAAAAATTGCCGGTCGTTAGGATGATCGTAACGATGGACAATTACGCCGGCCATTATCGACGTCGCCCTCGATAAACGTGCCTCGATAGGCACGTTGGCATGTATGACGGTTTATACACCGCGCTCGCGCGTCATCATCGAGATGATCGCCGATAGAAGGTCGAAAGCGTGCGCGCGCGCACACTCGTGCTGCTCGTAAATCACTGTTTATGGCGCACGGTGGCCAATTGTTTATCCTCGGTCTTCGATAACGTCATCGTCGACCGGCACGAACCGCCGCTACGGCCGGCCGTTTGTTGTTATTAACGATGTAAAAATCGTACGGGAGACTCGGCCGTGCGCAGTACGGATCCAGTTTTTCGCGGACGCCGCGGCCGTCGTCGTAAATCCCGAGCTGAAATCCCGCGGTCCGGTCTCTTCGTAAAACCTCCTCCCCGCTCGATCTCCGTTCATTAATCCGATCGAGATTTACACCGGCTGCTCCGGAATCTCAGGGTCCTCCTCCTCCTCGAAAAAATCGAACGGCATCTCTCGAGTCTGAGCGCATGTCGTTCTTCCCAGATTTCATGCTTGATTTTAATTCATTTTATTGTATACAAATTTCCCGTCCTCTCATCGCGTTACGTAGACCTAAGGCCGGTGTTCATAGTCGGATCTTATATTTAAGATCTTGAGTTTATCCCCAAATGTACCGTACGACTCATTTCATCGGCTGCTGATGGTGAACTTAAGGCGGCCTTAAATACATATAAGATCCGATTATGAATACCTAGTTCCATTCCAGAACAGAAATACGCGCCGTTCATTCTCTTCCTCGCTCTCTCCTTATCCTCGTCCTCGACCTCCTTATACGGATTCGTAACGATCGAGGTTGGCAAAAAGCCCCCGGTACCTGGGAGGGCCCCGCGAATCGGTCGTATCTCCGTCCCCTCGTAGCCTCTTCCGCTCTACACTCGTGCTCTTCCGTCCATTCTGCGGTCCCGGCATTATCCTGCCTCTCGTACGCTCGTTCGTTTCGTGTAGCGACGCGAGAGCTGGCTACACGGCGTAAGAACGAGGCGAATGCATCGAACAGCTTTCTCATTCTGACGGCCGGCCGACGACGACGACGCAACGGCGACTCTCTTGTCGACGTCACTTGATTATTTCGCCGGACGTAATCCGGCGGCATTATCGCGACTGAACGTCGCTCGTGACGACGACGACGTCGACGACGAGCGTTTTGCAATTTACTCTTATTCCCGACGATTTCTTTTCCGCGCGCTCGTCGCGGCAAATCAGAAGGAGGAACGCGATATTTTTCCACCGCAGTTTCCTTCCCGCTCCGAATGCACGCGGCAAGAACGATAAAGCTCCATCGCCGACGGCGTGCGAATTATTCCGCGGAATTCTCATGCATTTTTCCACGAGACCGCCCGGCACCGCTTTCGCGTTATGTCTCTCGCCGTTGCGAGATATAAAGTTGGGTGAATTCAACGGCCCTTGCAAGCGTAGCTGTGCGCCCTTCGTACCCACGACGAGGTGCAGCGCTTCGCGTTACTTTGATATTATTTCAGACGCCGTCAGGGAGCGATTCCGCGACGCGACGGTAAGTACGCGCCCGGGTAATCCCGCTTGTCTTCCTGCCAGGTTGGAGAGAGAGAAACGGAGAAAGAGGATCGCGCGATTACGTTCGCGTGCTTTAATTTATTCCGCTCCGAGATTCGCGCGCCGTGCTTTTTCCGCGCTTAAGAGAGTAACGGATATCACCGCGGCGCCGGCACTTTTCATTTCGCGCGTGGAAGGACATTCCTCCGGTTCGGCTGGCTGAAAGAGAAAAACGCTTTCCCGACGCCGACGGCTACTCGCCATTTTATTTCGTCGCGGGAACTGGCCAAAGAGGAAAAGCCGCCGCCTAGTCGTTCTTGGCTGCCGCTGCTCTTCTATCTTTTTGCCGTCCAGCTAAGAATGCGTGATGCAATTGTCTTCGCATTTTTTGTTCTTCTTCGTTCTTATTAGCTCGGATCCGATTCTCGGGTGCTCACCTGGCCGGTCCTCGCTTTTAACACCTTTACCGCCACGTTGGAGGTGCAAAAGTTTAATAAGGAGGCTGTGAGGCGAAACGAGTTTGATAAGAATTCGACGAAACTTGCACTACGTTTTAACTATATTGTCTAACTGCTTGTACAATTAGAGAAAAATTGACAATCTGAGAACTGAGATATTTGCAACTAAAGTTGACACTTTTTTTTTAATGTTTTTTGGGGGGGATTAGCGTGCTTTTTTTAACTTCTATTTTTAATATCTTCCAAACTATAAAAATGAGATTTTAATGAAAAACTAATATGATATTACGCACTAATATGCAGATATTTATATACAAATTTCAAAATTATTGACCATTTTGTTTTGAAAATAAAGGTGTCAAGTTCGTAATTTATAGTAACACTCGTAATATATGCATGTATTTAAACACTTACATATCTCTTTTATTATCTGTAAACCTCTATATATTAGATTAACTGACGCATAAATAATGTAGCATTAATAAGAAAGTCAAAGATAATAAAATTATCGTATTTGTTATATTCTGTACCTATGTGTTTATCTCAGCTTCGTTTCAAACTAACATTTAGGTAGGGAGATTAATGTATAAGAACGTAATATTGCTTGGCAAATACTAAATTTATAAGTAGCCGCCCTTGTTGCGTCACTGAAAATACGACGCTTGAGCCTTGCAACCTCCTTGACTTTGATGATTGAATTATCGAAGGTACGATAAAAAAAGACATGTAAATCGAGACGCGTCTTTCACGTCGTTTCGCTGGCTAATGGAACGCATAGATTTCCCAAAGGCTATTAATTATACTTTACACGTACCTTGCGGCATTCAACGTGTCAAATCCCGAGTACACCTATGCATCGGCTCGCGCAGTCGCGGTCAAAAAGCGCTTCTCTCATTTCTATCCTCGCGTCGATGCCCCGTTAACGCGCCGTAACTCGCGTCGGAGCTTTCTAAAGTATTTAATCTTGCCGTGCGCGGAAGTTGCCTCCCATTTTACGAGTCGTTGGACTGTAAAGAGCCAGGCGCTGCGGAGTTCTCGCGGGAGGAATCGGGCCTTTTAATCATTCGACTCGTTTATTTCGTCCTCCACTCGCTCTCCGCGGATCGTTGGGTGTTTTTCGGAGATTGGTCTGGTGCCTCTCTCCCTGGATGATGTACTGTTTCTTGCGCAACCTATTATCGCGGTCAGTCGAGCAACGTGCTCTCCGATTTCAACGGGTTCTCACGTTCCTCGTAAGATCCACCCGGGGCTCCCACTTGACGCTCCCGCTCGTTGCTCGCGAATTGTCATCCGCTCATATCCGCTCCGTTAGCCCCGATCTTATCGTTTCGGCCGCGCCGATACTGTAACCAGACGCGCGCAAAATTCCGTAAAAAATTATCAGTCCGTAATATTCGAAACTAATGGATTGTCTATCATCGTGAAACACGGACCTTTATTTCCCCCCTTTCCCCCCCCCCTTTGGGAAAATTCGCGAGTGTATCTAACGCGAAAGCCAGCTTCATTTCCGTAACGGGCTCTCTACAGAGAGATATTCAGCCAAATCCTAACTCCGGTAATCCAATTTACCGAGGTAATCGACCAAAACTGTACGTTGGCGTGAAATAATCGCACGCGGAAATTGGTTGGCTTCTTTATCGACTTATATCGCGCATTTATCAGGCTTTACACCCGGCGATGTCGCGATGTTTGTCGCCGAGTGAACTTTTTGCGCGCGATAAAATTCTCGTTCGGGCGCGCGCCCCGGCATTCAGCTGCGCTCCGGTTTTTGAAACGACCGGTCACGAGGCGGCAGAAGTAGAAGTTGCAGTCGAAAAGAATTCAATACGGCTGGATGAAATGTTAACCAACGTTTAACCTTTAATTCTCAACTTCTAACTTGATTTAAGTTTAATCGGCCGGCTAACGACCGGTCGCGAGCTACTTTCTCGGCAGCGGGGTCCGAGTTGCGCGCTACTTTCCTCCTTCGAATTTCCATCGCGACGCGGACCAACGCGTTCAAACCGGTATAATTGGATGCCGGATGAGTTCAATTTTCGACGCTTGCGGATACGGGGGAGATATACTCGAATTCCGGCGTTCCCATTGTTACGGGCGAACGTAGAGATGCGCCGCTCCTGTAACATCGGCGTTTGAATTCGCCGAAATTATTCGAGAAATTCGATTGTACGGCCGCTTGATGAATACGAGTAAATTCAAATTACCGGCTCAAAAGATAAATAGCGTATCTTATATTTCTTTTTTCTCACATTAAGAGAAAGAAATGGTCAATTTCTCTCTCTCTCTCTCTCTTTGTCGTGCTCATGAGAGTGTAAGCGGCGAAAACTCGCGGTCGATCACAACACGGAAATTTTGCCGAAAGAATTCGGGCGGTTAATTCGCCGTATACAACTCTGAGATTGGAGTTCGTTTAAACTCGATTCGAGTTTCTTCCGACCGCTCCTCTTTTATACCGCGTGAAAGAGCTCGAACTTCCCTAGCGATCGCTACCGTGGAAACGCGGACGTGGAGTCCGAACGCGAAGCGGTTCCGCCGCTTCGTATTAGTCGTTTATCGAGCAACAAAGGGGGATAATGGCCGGCTATCTTCGTGGCTCTCCTCGCGGAGATGGATCTTAATTAACGGCGAACGCAAGAAGCCGCCGTTCATTACAATGGGACCGCCGGGACTAGCCGGCTTGATTGCCACCCACGTGCAGAGATGCTGCGGAGGAAAGTTGCAGCAGGAAGCGCACGCGTGTGCATATACGCGTTGCGTACGCGTCCGCTCGCGCGTATGTACCTATATTTATATCATTTCCTTGTTAGCGCACGCGGAAAGAGGAGGCTGAAGGAGGAAGAGGGCAATAAATAAGAGAGATTAGAGCGCAAGGAGACGATGAACGCGCGCGCTGCGCGATGTCGCCGCGATTGTCCGAGCTTGCCGAGTTGCGCTCTCGCTGCATTTTATACGGGGTGTCTGGGAATCGCTGGATCAGCCGTTCGCCGACGGACGCGAGATGACAGTTCGAGAAATGGGCGTTAATGCCGCGACGGAGACAGTTACGAGGGGTTATTTAGCGTTGGAAGATTAAAGCTCGTCGCTTATTCGAGCCTCGAGCGTGTAATGCGTGAGCGACGAAAACTTCAGCCAATTTTAACTTCATTTTACGAAGGCTCGGTTCCACATTTTTAACGTCGAGATATTTTACATCGGTGATTAACAGATTGCGATAGATAATGACTAATAATGCGACTAATAATAATAATCTGACGAATAGAGAAGTTATTCGGTAAGAGAAATTCGATGCTAATTTTCGTGTTTGTTGCTCGGATAGCTCACGATTCTCGGACACCCTGTGTGTACGGTAGATTCCTGCTCACACCTTCTCGTATTACCATTTGTTACCGTTTGCGCAATACGTTCTCATTTGCGCGCTGCACCCTTCCACTGGAGATGACAAGCAGGTGAGAGCAGGAAGCCGCTGGAAACTGTTCCCGTCGCAGCACCGCTCTCGACTTTATATTCTCGCGTGTATCGGCGGATCGTAAAATGTTATCGTGGGCAAGAAAATTGTACGGATGAGGAGTGATATAGAGATCAGAGCGCGCGAAACGTCGACGTTTCTCATCGAGTATCAGAACCGGTATAATCCGGCGGACGAGTCGCGCGAGGTCTCGTCGATTCTGGAGGCACGCAAAAATAGACGCGCTTGATGAGAACGCGGCCGAGCGCGCTGTAAGCTCTGCGTCTTCTCGTACACGTTGAAGGAAGGGTTTTCTAACAATTACCAAGATTTCGTTAAGTAGTTTCAACCAAATTGTTCGGTTACTGCAACCAAATCACTTAGTAGAGAAGATGGACCCTCTATATTTACATTTTGTATAATAAATTGGTTAATAATCAATATTTCAGATTGAAAGCTGAACGATTATATTCGTCAAAATGTTGTTCAATCCTGGTAATTATTATGAAATTCTTCTTTCAGTGCACGGAAAGAGAAATTTACCGCCTCAACTGAGATCCCCTCGCTCATGTTGACGTTTCGACGCGCGGTTATCGAACTGCTCGCGGTGGTCTTTTCGAGCGCAACAACGTGTCTTTTCTCTCTCTCTCTCTCTCTCTCTCGAATTCGTCGCTTCACGCTTTTTCTTTTCGTTTTCGGGCCGCTTTAACGTTTCGCTCGTATACGCGTACACAATCATTCGCTGTTTCGAGCTCTTTTATTGCCCCCAGAAAAGAAGCGAAAAAGAAGGCAGGAGATGCGCGCACCTGCGAACGAACGTTTAGTTTCGCTCGGCCCGCCGACAGCTTCCTCTTTTGATACGTGTGCTCGGAAATCCCGGGCCCGGATCGTCGTAAACGGTCGCCGCCGGGGGATCACCGGGAGATTTCTCCGCGGCGATGACACGCGGAATCGGATTCGGGAATCACGGGAGTCGCAATTTGCCGCTGATGTGGCTTATAATCCGCGCCGCGCCCGCTTGAGCGAGCGAGCCCCGAGCCGGTTCCCCGAGACGTTATGAATCTCAATGAGGGACCGCCGATTTAAATCGACAACGTGTATTCACGTCGCGGCGAGATTTCCGAAATCCTCCCCTCTGAAGGTCCAAGTAATTGCGTTTCAACGGGCTTTACGTGCGCGCTGCTCCGCCGGCGAGGAAACGCGTCCCTTCGGACGCGGGGATACGTTATACGCGCGCGGTTATTAGAACGACGCATGCTCGCGAAATGGACTCGAAATGGGAAAAGCGGCGTGTTTTATTTCCCGAGGAAAGTACAAGCGGGCGAAAACGGGTGCCCTACGGAGCTCCCCGGTGGATCTTCCTCCCCTTCTCAGGGAAAAGAGATTTCACGCGTGATGCGCGCGGCAGCGGGCATTTAACTTGCCTCTTTCTGTGTACGCTTTTTTTTTTCTTCTTCCTTTCTCCCTTCTCCTTGTTTTCTTTTTCGGGGCTCTCTTCTTACCGTAATCAGGTTACGAGCCCGGGGAACGCGCGGAGTCTTCCCTTCCGCCCGCGATAATAAACGTGTCGTCGAAATTACACGGTGAGAAGTACAGATGGGGGAGAAGCCGCGAGGGAAGCTGCTGCCGTTGTTGCGAGCGGCGGGCGAAAAGAGAAGAGCGAGGAACTCGCGCGCACCGCCGCGCGATATCCTCCGTAAAAAGGAAGAAAAAAAGAGAGAGAGAGAGAGGAGCAATTTACCGCGCTCTCGCGCTACCTGTTGTATTATTCACGAATCCAACGTGTATCATTATGACTCGACGTATCGTTATTTAGGAAATTAATTCGTTTGCCTGTTACTCCCGGCCAATTATACGCCGAGGGCGTCCCGGTGTGTATCGGGCTTTAACCGCCGCGGCCCATAACGACGCTGGTTTTGCGGCCGCGCCGTAAATCGGTGACATTTAATCTAATCGGGACTAACGAATTAAAATCGTCCTCGCCGGTTTCGCCCCGGTCCCGAGAGTCCCGACAATAAACGTGTCGCGGTAATTTCGCGGTGAGAAACGAAAGAAAAAGGACGGGGGGGGGGGGGCAAAAGCGGCGGAGAAAGCAAGCAAGAGGCGTCGAGAGGAGAGCNAGGAGAGCACACGGAGAGGATAGAGAGGAGAGGGAGGGGGGAGGAGGAGGAGGGAGAGAATCGGAAAGGAGGTTCGACGAAGCTCGCGTCCAAGGATCTCTTCGATTCCCTTATTGCTCTCCTAATTGGATTCCTCTCTACCATCGGCGCGATCGCCGCGTATACATCTATCAGCCCGCGGCTCGTGAAACCAATTTGGGCATTCCTATATATACCTATACACACATATACACACTGTATGTGCTGACGGGGCCCGCGGTGATCTATAGATCGAAAGCTGCAACGACCACGCCGACTCCTCTGTTCTCGGCGCTCTGTTCCTCGAAGCGTGTTAGAATGCGTGACTCGGTAAATTAACGTAAGGCCACACTGCATACGGAGGGAGCGCCTAATTCTCGGTTACGATTCGGTCGTTCTAAGCTTCATCTCGGATTTATTCCGATTTGTTCGTTCTTTCTCCCCGCACGGGACGGAATGATCCTAGGTTGAAATTTAATTGGGGACTGCATCCGGCTTTCTCCTCGTGATAACTCTTGACTGTGAACATCGCGCGGCTGAATCCACATTGCAGAAAGGAAAAAGTCTGGTCAAGAGAACTAAGTCCGAGGGGTACGCGAATTTTTTAACGAAATTTTGAGCGCTTTTTTTTTCTTTTTTTTTTTCTTTTTACAGAAACGAGAGAGGTTGAGGGAATATTCAAGATTTGCTGATAGAATCAGGGCGATTAATTTGTCATACTAATCCCCTGGAAAATTGAGTTTGTTTAGCTCGATCCGACTCGGCCCGGATGGACCTTTTTAATATTTCAGTGCTGAATCCGGTGTACTTTCTTTCTTGCGTTCGGATCGATAAAAATCACGGTCAAGGGGCGCAAAGTTATCGGGATCAGAGCAATTCCATTTGCACAGACGCGTGAAAGTGCACGTGCATATACATCTCAATTCCGTGGAACTGACGCTAGGCACTGTGTCTTATTGCCCCGACGTCTTCGTGCACCGTTCAGTCCGATCGATATCGATTCAATCGCGAGACGATTCCGACAACGTGTTTCCACGATCAGTCGTTGGCGAGGCTACGCTTCGTCCTCTTCCTCCCATCTCGGATCGGAAGCGAAATGTAATCGTGCGTCGCTCTCGATCCGCCGGTTATGCCGGTTGATAAATGATTGCTTCATTATGAACCCCCGGGTGCGAAAAGTCCTTATTAATCATATTTACAAGATATATACTCTTGTGCAAGATAAACAAGCGGAATGACGTTGAAATGAAACGCGCTTGCGGAAGATACTCGCGGAACGCTCCTCGGCATTGATGCGCTGACGCCACATTGAGAAGTTAAGAGGCTTTAATAAATTTACTCCATTCGACCGACGACACGCGCGCGCGTACGTAACAGTGCGACGCGTGTTTGACGATCGATAAAGCTCACTCTCGAGTGGCGGTTGAGAGCCTATTTTGCGAGCCGGAACGAATAATGCGACGTAGCAGAAAGACGTGGAACATAAATCCTTTCCTCGCGACAGGCGAGGCAACATACGGACGTACGTACGTACATAAATACGAGCGTGCCGCCGGTCGAGAATAACCGCTTTTAATTCCACCCGTTCGCGAATCGTATCTTGCAAATTGCAGTGAGCAATACGCGGGCGATATTAGATGGTTTCTCGAAGCAACATACCATCGTCCTATTTTTGATTATCGGAGGATTACTTTAGAACCGCGTCGGGTAAATCTTTTCTTTCAGTCTGCATTGGAATTTACGTAATTTACAAGTTTCTGTTTCTCTCACGTTATTCGTTTTTAATTCGGTTGGATTTCGATTAGACTGCCCGAGTCGAAATTTTAACGCTACTCTGACGCTTTTAAGGATAGTTCACGTCTACTTAAATGGCCCATAGACTGATAACAATTTAGTTTGACGATATTGACACTTTTTGACTTCTCTCTTGAACTTTGAATTTTGCAGATTGGACATTATTGCTATTTTACTTTCAATGATATATTTTGATGCTAAAACAGAGAAAACGGAAATTTAAGGCATCAGGGTCAAAATTGGGAATATATTACAATATTAGAATTGAAATTGAACCTATTTTGCTACCTAGTTAGCTTCCACTATGTTATGGAATTAAAAGTTTAACAAAGGGCTAAAATGTCGACTCAGGTAAATATCATTATTTCTTCCTTTCATTTTTCTTTCTGTCATTTTTCTAGAAGTAGTCAATGTATGAAATTATGTACATGAAATAGGAGAGAAATGAAAAAAAGAAAAATAAGAAGCGAAATGAGAAGAGAAAGTGTTCGACATATCGTGATATTTTGACTATAATATTTGCAATCGCGAGTTCTGCCATATTTTCAATTTTCACGTACCGCCTACTTTCCATTCGGCCGAGGAGGCACTCGGCGACGGAGATACCCCTAAATCACGGATGGCAAGTTGATAATAAGAAAAGGAATCTTCTCCGAACTCGTTCGCGTGTTTGTACGTCTTTCGCCGTCGAACAACGGCGGCAAGGACGCGTCTCCGAGGAGGAGGTCCCCGCGTTCCGCGTCCCGATTCTTTTTCCTTATAACCCCGAAATTTCGATTTCGTTGCCGTCAGGTATTTTAACGAGGCCGATATTCCGTGTCGGCTTTCGTTGCCGAAAGCACGCGGGCGACGAGCAAAGGCTACGCGCCGGTGAGAGGCGGGAAGGGAGGGCGGGGGAATGTGCGTACATGAATTCGGGACTAATCTGCCCAATTAAAAAGCCCACGGCGACCACGGCGGAGAGAAACGGCCCAGGTACGGGCCGGACACAGATTCGAGAATCCACCGATGGTATTCCCTAATGAGTGCGACTCTCTAGCCCGTTCCATTCTCTCTTTCTCCCTCTCCCCCCCCCCCTCTTTCGTCGCCCGTTTACTCTATTCCTCTCTTTCTCCCGTCCTTTCCTCAGACTTGTTTCTTGCTCTCTCTTTTTCGGCCGCGTCTCTAGGGCGGCCGCGAATCTCGGGGCCCGTCCTGGCGAACGTTAATTAAACGCACCACTTCCGAGTGCTTTGCGTAGAGCCGAGGATCGCCGTTAATTGGACGACGGCCGGCACCGAGACTTTCGGCCTTTTCGGATAACTCATCTCGTCGCGAAGCGTGAGAGTATACCGTGCGGAGAGTAATTTCGACAAAACCGGCCGCTTCGGAGGCCGCACTCTCTCAGGCTCGTCGCTAGAGTATTCGCGGGATTTATTGCCTAATTGCCGAGGATTCACCCCCTCCTATTTCCCTTTTTGTCCTCGTTATTACGTGTACCCACTTGCTGCCTCGAGTATTTCGTGAGCGTAAAGATTCCGATTTCCGAGATCGGCGAAACGAGATCGAAAAATCTGTCCATTATTCGCGCGATATTCTGTACGATATTAATAGTGAAATTTGTTATATATACTCAAAAGATAAACTATTCAATATAACTTCATAAAGTAATATCTCGTTTCAGTATAGCACGTTAATTTATCAACTATTCAATGAACTCTCACACCGGTGGCCGCCGCGGCTGAGCGTTGAATATTTTATTACCGAGGTAAAAATAATGGATAAGCGTAATGGTGCCAATTACGCGATAAGTGCGCTTTATAATGTCGGAGCGGCGGTGACGGTGCGGTTCGTTCGATGTTTTCCTCCATTTTCTAACTGATCGATTTTTCCAACGGACAAACGCGCGATCTCTCTCGCTGCGTTCCTCCCTTCCTCTCTTCCCACGCGGAATCAATCGTCCCGTTAATAGAGGACTCGTTAATTAGAGGACGTTCCCGACTGGAAGGGGACGTCAAACTGTTCGGTACAGTCATGGACGACGTATTCCTCTGTCAGAGGGCGAGGGGGAGAGGCACTATATCGACATAGTGGGTCCCGCATCGCGAGTGCTTCATCTCGTCGTTACCTTATTTTATCCTGCCGAGCGCACCTGCGCTCCCTCCCCTTTCCTTTTCTCTCGCTGTTCCTCTTCCTCCTTTTTCTCCCCCTGCTCCTCCATCCGTTCTGCAGGTTGAGAATTTCTCTTGTTGCATCGCAAATGTATGCAGGCCGTGCACGACCTAGCCTAAGAAGCGTATTTCTGGTTCCACGCATTCAACAACGGCCCCGACCGGCCTCCTCCGTGAGATGTCGGATTACGTTGCGGCGACGGTTTAACAAACAAGCACGGCGATCCGCATTGTCGGGGGGAGCAGAGGTCAGGGCTTCTATAAGACGAAGTGATCCAGAAAAGCCGATCCAGTTTCCAGGGCCTAACGAACCGACGACGCCCGTCGCGACTTCGTCATTGTTCTGCCGTTGCGGGTCCTGCATTTTTTAATTAACCTGGATTCCTCCGGCCTTCGGTTCCTGCCTTGTTTTAAAACTGTGAAATTAATGCTTTTTTCCCATTAAAATTATAAATTAAAACCTCTACCAGGTGACCTTCAGTCATGTATGACGCGTTAAACTGGAAGAAAAAAGTATTACATTCGAGTAAATAATTACTCCAATGCCTTGGAGCAAATTTTTACTTGGATGAAGTAAATACATATATATTATTTGAATGTGACCAAAAGTGCGAAATTCAAGGTCATATTTGCTCAATCAAAATTTGCTCAAAAAGTATCGGAGTAATTATTTACTCGAGTATTACTTTTTCAGTATACTTTATGAATCCAAATCATGTTTTAATTCTAACCCTCGACTTTTGAAATCCTCGTTTCGAATTAGAACTGCATTATGCGCGTGATATTCACGATCTCTCGGAAACATCGGTAAACTAGGATCTTTATTCCCAGTCTTTCCTCTAATTTAGTCGCGTCTGATTTTCAGGAATTTCACCTCTCTCTATCTTCGACATGCCGAGCGCGCGTCGCGACCCAACCCGAGAGAGAATCCTCTCGTGCGTCTTTGGGACACGGGCGGCGGCGTTCCTTTGAGACACTTGTCCGTTTGTGTTCCCTCGCGCGTCCGCCACTCTTTCTCTCTCTCTCTCTCTCTCTCTCTTCGCCGTTCTCTCGCGAAGGTGACGCACAATATATATAAAATGGGCACTGCAGCCGATGTTGTGACTACCTGCCGCCAACTTTAATTGGTACGATTTATGTCCGCCGTGGATCGCGTATCTCTCGCCTCGCGCACTTCCAGTCGGACGTCGACTCTTCTCGGCCGTCGAAATTTCGATTCGTGAGAATCGGCGTCTCCTTCCCGACGGAGAAAGAGAAGAGATCTTGAGAGAGACAGAGAGAGAGAGAGGGGGGGTTGCGACCACCTGTTGCGGAACTTAACCACTCCTAACTGAACGCGCTAGTTCGCGCGTAATCCCGTTTGTCACGTTTTATCGCTCGCGGAAGTCTAACGATAACCCCGTGTACGGTCTTCTATAATCAAAATTCGGCGTCAGAAGATATATTCTTAGTATTTGTGAACATTAGTGTACACGGGGAGAATATTCTAGCAAAGATTCCCACAAAATTTCGCAATGCTGGATCATACCGGAGTTGTGACTGAAGTTATGTGTGTTACAATTTTTCATGATTTGTATCATATGTACACACATCACTAAACGAAACGACCCACATAGGTATAATTATTTTGACAAACATTATCATTACGCGCATATACAATAATTTCGATAATAATTCGTGTAAATTTTTGCATTTTTTCATAGACGTATGTTCGACATTCTTGCTTGTCATTCGCGAGAAGGTTCCGCCGGAAAAACTCCGACTTCCGACTCCAAACGAGAGCGATCCGCGCGGTGAGGAGCGAAACAAGGATAACCAGAATCGGTTCCGCGTTCCTTAATGGGGACTACGTGTTCGCACATCCCGACGTGAAGATAATCGGCCGGCTGAGGCTCGAAAACAATTGCGCGATCAGCCGTGCGCGAATCCCGCTCGCGTGCTCACGCGAGATCGCGGCCGCAATCGTCCTTACTAACGGCACCGACGACAGCGTTCGACGTCGGATTAATGACTGCGAATCGGGCCGATTAATGGCGCGGATTATCGGGTTAATAGACGGAAATTCGTTACTTCGAGGCCGCGGCGCGTATCGCGTGTCGCCGCGCTGCACCGCTCTGCTCTGAGCAGAACGGGCGCGCTTAATAAATGCGAAGAGGGTCGCTTTAATGCGGACCAACCAGTTTGAAACAGAGAAGCGGTAGCGATCGTGCGACAGCAAGCAACAGCAGGTGCGTCTCTTCGACCTAATCTACACGAACGGAATGCAGCCGAATTAAAGCTCCGCTCTTCGTGTCGGTTGTCATCGTCGTCGTCGTCATCGCAAGAGGCAGCGGATCAATCCTGATGCGGAAACGTTGGTTGTTAGTTTCGGATCTATGTAGATAACGCAGAGAAGCCTACGTTGATCTATACACGTAGATCTGTATGGATCTGAACCTAATCGACTTAAAATGCGATAGATGTATATAGTAGGGCTGCGTAAAAAGGCACACACATATAGTAGGGCTGGAAATTCGAATTTCGGGACCTTCCACGTTATACATCCGAATGATGAAACATTGAAGGGTGGAAATTCGGATATTCGAATACTCGAATGTTGGAATATTCGAATCTTCAAGGACTGGAAAGTACGTTTACTCGTTTTATAGGTATGGTAAATAGTATTTACCGACTCCTAAAGAATGTAATTTTTTCTTGCATTACCATCATGCCGTTACGTATCATGGCAAAATTTGCATTTATTTCGAAATAAAGTCAACGAGATTTGTCGTCTATTATATGCACTTTCTTCGCTCACTTTGTTTTAAACTAGACAAATGCAAAATCTCAAAATTGCGTTAGAGATATTATTAAATCGATATTCCCCAATTGTGCGGCATTTTGTTGCGCTCCCCAAAACTAATTCAATTAACAGCATCGATATTTCGTAGCTTCGAATAATTCGACTTCGGATCTTCAAATCTTCGGACTTTGCCGTCGAATGTCGTATCATACTGACATTTCGGGGCTTCGAATGGCATTGTTCCTGCCGTATAGATATCGATCAAGTTTACAAACGAGTTTCATAACACAGAGAAGCATCACACGTTCTCCTCCGCGTCACCCTCGCCGTTCTTCCGAGGAGCCGAAGGAGCTTTCCTCGAGCTCTGAAGCCGTAAAACCGTCGGGTAGTAAAGGAAGTAACGATCACGTGCGCGTGCGCTGGACGAGCGCGCGTTATTGGGTGAAAAGTGATCGTTACTTCGCGCGAGCTGCTGCGGCCGCGGTCGGAACGTGGTCCAGCGTCCATCCTTGATTAATGTCGAGATTAATGAGAAGTACGACGGCGACGGTGAGAAATGAGCGTTAACGCTCCGCACAGCCGATGGTGATCGATCCTGCGAGAGCGCGCGAGTTGTTTATGGGGCTGAATGATCGAATTGCCAGACGTCGTGTAATCCATGGGTGGCGGAAGGTTCTTTCCCTCGCGATCCGAGACACCCGCGGAGTGACTTGTGAGTTGTTTCAGCAAACAGTCAGCCACGTGATTCGTGATGAAATATAAAGAGCCCGCCCGCTCGGTCAGGGACGAGTTGAACAGAGCCGGTCTGGAGGAAAGCGGATAGATTATGTTGGATTTCGTTACTTATTCACGTTATTACGATTTTACTTCGCGTTACATTAAAATCAGATCATTATACGCAGGATAATTATACGTACATTCCGTATACACACTCCGAGTACACGCATTAGGGAAGACCGGACTAGCTGGCTGAAAGGGTAGGTTGTTGAATTGATTATTTCTGTCGATTTCTGATATATGACAGAATCGAGCAAGTAGAGATTTCAAACGTGTCAAAGATGGTCATGAAATCTACCACTTGCTCGATTCTGCAACTTGTTAGAAAACAACAGAAATAATTGATTAACCTAATCATCAACTAATCCTTCCAGCCGACTGCCCCCGGCCTCCTCTGTACTAGTCATCGAGACGGGAAATTGTCTTCTCAATTCTGGGGTATACTGAAGGCAGGTGGCGTTTGAATTCTCATTTTCATAATGCACCTTTGTCCTTCTTGCAAGACAGCGACGAGATAACGCGTTTGTTAGAGATAACATCTCAGCGCCCTTAGAATTGGAGAGATATCGCGCTGTCGTCGACAGACAGAGGGGTACCAGTCGATTGGCCTCGTTCCCCCCGGCCCCGCCGCCTTGCCGGCCTATTAGGCCAATTATCCTTTTTTTACGAGTATCCTTTTTTGCAACAATCCTCGTCGCACTCATGATGCCCCTTTCCCCCATGTACCCGTGAGCGACTTTCGCATCGTCAGTGTCCGCCACTGGCCGTCGCCGTCGCGTTTCCGGCCGACCTTAATCGTGCATGCGTGTCGGGTGCCACGCGAAGGACTTAAGGACCTTAGTCGGCATCGCGTGACTTTCGGGGTGGCTGTACAGGGCCGGTAATTTATTCCCGCCCGGGGACCCCAACCCGCGCGAGGTTCCGTGACGCGTCTCCGTTTCTCCCCCACCCCCCGTAATTCGCCGCGCGCCGCAGGAGGAACGACCGTCGCGAAAGGGTTAGCGAGAGAAGCAAGGGCAGGCTCCTTCTCTTCGTGCTCCTTCTTCTACGAGCTTCTGCATAAGGTGCGTGGCGCCATTTGGAATGAGTTAATTACTTCATACGCAACGCGGAGACGGCGGCCGGTAATTATTTCATACGGCTGCGGATGCCCGCGCGCGGACATCGAATACGTTCGAGCGCGGCGCGTAATCGGTAAATTACGTTTCCACATACGTTCCGGCGGGGCTTTTTCCATTCAAGCTAATAATTATTCCCCGTCGGATGGTAATCGAGACGATCGGAGGAATTATACCTCGGAATTTTGTGTAACGGCTTGATGGGAAGAGTCGGTTCCCCTCCGGAAAGGATTTTTCAGCAATTTCGCGAAACGAAGCTCCCGCATACATCTGAGCAAATTTTTTGCATATGACAACCATAATTAACTCATCCTTCCTTCCTTTCCGTAACCAG
This sequence comes from Dinoponera quadriceps, assembly GCF_001313825.1. Classification (NCBI taxonomy): domain Eukaryota; kingdom Metazoa; phylum Arthropoda; class Insecta; order Hymenoptera; family Formicidae; genus Dinoponera; species Dinoponera quadriceps. Next base: position 1,227,354 of record NW_014554274.1, read on the forward strand.
TTTGGTCGAGGAACAAAATATGCGGTGTAATACGACGAGTGAAAAAATTAATTTGCCCTACCGAGCAAACTTTATGCACGTGGAATTCGCGTTCGCTAATTCACGTAATCGTCGTGAGAAAAGTTAATTAAGTCTCCGTTTATAAATTAACTTAATCTGCACTTACGTTGAAGCATCAGTCTCATAATTATCTCAGTGAGACGACCATTTCGGGAGATTCATTAAACTCGTCCCGCCGCTGGGTAATTAAATGCAAGGACATCGCCGCGAAATAAATACGGGTACCGTCTCGATAAAGCACTTGTTATCTTTGGACTCGCCGCGCTAGTTGTTTGCTCTTATCGAGACGTTGTATCTGAACGAGGAGCGCCGGAATGACGAAATTCGAAACGGCGTCTCGTTCATGATTTTCCACTTCCTGTCGCGACGGCTATCAGATTTCCAATCGGGGTTTCTACGAATCGACGATAACACCGTATTCTTCCACATTCGTTCCTCTCTCGACCCGTTGGAAAGAAGATAATTGCGCCGTGATTATTTTTACGAGCCGCTTTACGACGCTACGAGAAACAAAAAGAATCTTTAATCAGTTTCTGTAATATCCCTTGGATTATCTTGGAAGAAAGAACTATCGTGGACCGCTGATATATATGTAAAGATAACAAATGTTGAGGAGTGCTTTCTACACAATAAAAATTCTGTGTTAAATTTAACATATTGCTTACACATGTTCCAAACGATCCACTCAAATTTTTGTGTTAATTTAACATAAGATGAATATGTTGAAAAATAACACAAATATTATGTCAAAAATTAACACAAAATTAATACGTTAATTGACACCGAAGTATAAAATATGTTACTTTTGCACATATTTAATATCGATATAACACAAAATGTTGAGATAATGTAAACATAATATATTAAATCAACACACAGGTATGTAAGAGTTTAAAACAAACATTTTAACAAGGACCGATCTTAACACAAGTACAGAGTATTTTTTACTGTGTACGATGTGTAATGAAAACGATGTTTAAATTGTTTTTCGTTGCTTTTTTTTATTTTTATTTCTATCTTCCGAATTTTAATGAAAATCATAAGTTTAAAAGTTCAACAGGTAAAAATAAAAAATAATCCTAAGCTGACGTGAGCGGCGAGAAATCAAATCTCATGATTTATACCGAATGTCGTTTCTATTAAAAATCTAAATATCAGCTCAGCTTGTGCCTTTTTGCGACCATTCCCAAAATTTCGCACGAGAACAGTGTGACGAATTCGTAAATTAATCAGATGACATTGGTGCGACATCGGATCCGTAGTAATTTTTATACTTATCCGTTACACCTCGGGTTACCTTAAATTAATATTTCCGCTTCTAAAAGGCGAAAATAAAACGAGCGAGGTGAAGCGAAATAAAGCGAAAAGTATTATTTAATATTAGGTATACTAATACGAGCGTTTAACGAATCGATCGTGCGAATAATAAACGAGACATCTCTACGTTTGCTTTCAGAGGCGGTAAATTTATTACCGTTGGCGACAAAATCAGGCTGCCAGACGACGTGACGATGGGTTATATTATCGAGTACCTCCTGAAAAAGAATCTCACGGTGGTGGACCAGTTTCACTCGCATCTGGAGCCAATGAAATTCCTCAACAAGGATACTTTCCACGAACAGGTAATAATCTATTTTGATATTTTTTTGCTCTCCAAATTTTATTTTATTTTATGCAATATAGTTCATATATATATATATATATATATATATATAATTTGTGCGACGAGCTTGCAAAATACTATTAAATTTACGCATATTTAATTTCTAACCATTTAAATGGTTTTATTAAAATTCGCGTTGGAAACGAGCGATCTCGTTTCGACGATACTCGCATATTTAACATGTTATTTGACGTACGCGTGCAAAAATGATTTATCATATAATGTAACGGAAAATACGAGCGGAGCCGAAATCGCCCCGTGGCGTGTTCTGCGCGTGTACGGGTCACGATAAGTAGCATGATGATAAATAATGGAATGATAATAGAATGATTTGAAGCGCACGGGATGAATCAGACCACGCGCACCGAGTGCATTGTCTGTTTTATTTCACGAAACACAATAGTCATTATTTAATTGTGCGGTTTCCGTTTATTACGAGCGACTGCCGTAATAGGAGCAATCGTAGAGAACGTATGACCCGTCCTCGGCAGGTATTAACTAAAGTGGCTCAGGTGCATCGTTTTTTTCTTTCTTGACGATGTCATCGCGCGCATTTTGTTACGCATTTTGTGCGCGCGGAAAATACGAGAAACTCGGTTAACATGCTCGGTTTTAAAAATCGTGAAAATTTTTATTGTGTCGAAATTATTAAAATATAACCAACTAAAAATGTAACTAAATATATAAGTATTATCGAAATATCTTTAAGATTATATATATAAAGCGATTGATCAGATTGGATTATCATGCGATGTAAATCCGCAATATATAGAAAAAGAAAAGATTACAGTTCGTTGAAAAATCTGTCGCCAAAATATACGTCGCGTAATATTTACGCTTAGTTCGAGTACATAGTGTGTGAATGTGTACGTGAGAAAGAGAGAGAGAGAGAGAGAGAGGAGATCGTATGGCCGGTGAAAACGAGTGCGACGCACGCAAAACGCTGGCGCAAAAAATATTTTCCTTCGCGACCGGCATTACCCGATGCTCCGGTCTCACATTTCGCGGAGTGCGCGCGCACACAAACGGGGCACACGTGTACCGTCAAAATAAACGGCATCGTTTTCAGCCGCAGCAGCGATCGCTCGGTTTGCTGATCCGTGATTCTCAGCCTGAAAATACCGCGAATTTTGCCGTCCTCGGCTGAACTACAGCGAACGTTTCTCATCTTGTGTTCCAGGTCTCTTTCAGTTACTCCAAGGGATCGAGAGACGAGTGGAACATCCTGAAGATCGACGGTTTTGACTTGAAGGACGATCCTAAGAGGTAACGCGCATGCTTATTCGCTCTTTCCCCTTGGCTTTCTCCTTATTTCCACCTTGTCCTATCTTGCCATTTCGTAACGTTTCTTCCCCGCGCGAGAACACTTTCCACCTTTCGATACGCGGTCGAATCGCGGCGTGAGGCCGGAACATCACGTCGGCGCAGGTTCATGCAAAAATGCACATTGAAATTGAATCGTTTTCGCGGCGGAAGCCGCCGCGAGTTCTGTCTGCGCTCTAATTTCCGGTTTCTTTGAACATCCTCGGGAGAGTCCTCTCCCGCGACGCGAAGCTGCATCAAAGCCTCAATTACTTCTATAATTGCTAACTTCGCCTAGAGTACTCGCGTAGAATGCCGGCTCTCCCGGGGTACCACCGGGGAAGATTCTTCGGGAGAAATAACTAAATTAAAGTACTTTAGAGGTTTTCCGCGAGCGGAAGTCTTACGGCACCGCGAAAAGTCCGCGGGTCCGGCTTTTATTTTTCCGAACTCTGTGTGGTGCAGTTTGAGAAAAAGGGAGATATTACGTGTAACGTGATTACTCTCGAGAGCGAGATTTAAATTAATATATTTAATTAAAAATTTAATTCTACCATTTTAACGGCGTCTCTCCCGCGCTCTTTCACGGACGATCCTCGGCCGAATGTCGCACGTCGTCGGGGCCGCTTTTATCGTTGCACACGCTGCAGAATTAATATATGCGCACGGCGCGGAAATTTATATTTTAAACTGCTCTAAACCGCTCGCGACGGTGAAATACGGCTTTCGAAGTGCGCGGAACCGCATCCCCGAACAGCGCGGGGTTAACGCGATAATTCGCTTCCTCCGTTAGTCCACCACCTTGAATAATTGTGCGTTCGCAAGCGTGCGAGCGAGCGAGCGAACGAACGAACGGCCGTTTTGTGAAACGACACGTGCAACCTACGTGACGATGCATCAAGTGTAAACATCCGCAATTTGCATTCACGTTCGTGCACACGAATGCCGCGCAACCGTTTTCCGTGTAATTGGCGAAAGACGGAAGACGGTCGCGAAGTAATTACGACGTGGACGACATCGCGACGCTCTCTCGTAAGTTTTAATTGACTTTATAATAATCGCGACTTTTTACGAGGTTCCCGTCTCCTGGCCGTTTCTGTCGCAATTAATCCTTATCTCCGGGCGAGAGAGGAAGGGAAAACTTTATTTATCAAACGTTCCGGGATGTGAATCCCTTAAATGCTTATATACGAATAGAATAAAAATTAATTACACACACGCATATATATATGTAACATATAATATACAGCATGATGAGATAATAATGGTGAGGATGGTAAAGAAGACAGAGGAAAGTGGGGAGGATTAAAGAGGAGAGAAAATAAAGGATAAGAGGGAAGGGAAAAGGAGGTGCAGGAAAAGGAACAGCTTGCTTTCCTTCCGTGCAAGCCGTCACTTGACGTGAGTCCGCGTCGAGACTTTTTATTTAGCGCGAAATAAGGCAAGTTTTGCGTTGGTGAATATTAACGAGGAAAAAAATATCGGGGCGAGTCGAGCCGAGCCGTGCTGCCGGTAAAGTATACATATACCCGACGACTTGCGGCGGGTATAATCGAGGCGCGGATATTAAATCGTGTCCTCCTTTCTTTCGTTGCTACCCTCGTGCGGCGCGGATGACGTTTTATTAAAAGTTTATATTACGAAAGTTCGTCACATTGTTCCGATTGATCGTATTTGCGGCGGTGTTCGTCGCAGAGTCCGTCGGATTTACGCGTCAGACGAGGGGGAAAAAAAGAAGGAGAGGAAAATGTGCGACAGCTCGACGACGCTCGACTAAGGCCGAATATTTCCTCATAAAGCAGATCCGCTCGCACAGTGTATAATAGAATATATTCCCTGGTGATCCCTTTTGCCGCCCGTTTTTCCTCGAGAGGACTCGACGTAACGTCAAAGCGAGGATTTCGGTCGGTTTTAATTGCGAAAATATCAGCGCTTCGCGCGCATTTCGCGCGATATCGACAGCGAATATGTGTCCGTGGGCGACCAAGTTTTTTTTTTAGTTTCTCGCTTGCGTTTCGCCCGTCCGCCCCGTGACGCTTTCATGCCGTGTTAGTAAGCATGAGCGAATTGCCAAGGGGGAAAAGCGCGCGTCTGATAGGAACGGAATGTATAGTAGGCAATGAACGTGATGTGAAGTGTAAATCGAGTCCGTAGCTAAAGCAATCAGGATGCGAGACAGGAAGGATGCTCGTGCAAACCGAGCGAGCGAGCGAGGTAATCAATCAGACGATATAGAGGACGGATTATTGATAGAAACGAATCATAATGCCCGGCGAAAATTGCATGATTAATGAATATTCAGCCGAAACGAGACACTCGCCTCTCGCATTAGAAGCGACAGCGGTGACGTAGATCGGCGTAAAAAGCAAGTGGATATAAAATCATGAGAAATTATCGCAGTCGCCGAAGAGAGATTGCCTGTCCGGATTAAACAAAATTTTTTCCTCCCGTTTTATCTCCGCTCCTCTTTCATCTTCTTTCCGCCTAATTTCATAGTTTTTTTTTTTTTTTTTTTTTTTTTTTTTTTTTTTTTTNTCTCTCGCGGTAGTTTCGATCTTTGCGACATCTTCAGTGCTTTGAATATAATTGGCGTTTTATAATATCGCTGTGAGACTTGGTGATCTCGCGTTAACGCATATGTGCGCTCCTCTTTGTTTCAGATTCAAGTCGATCCATTGTCACCTGTTTCCGCACGTTCCCTACTGCCCGCACAGATGATGAAGAACGCGCGATGGACGTGTGAATAAAGAACAGAAAAGACAAACGTCCAAAAGCGCGTCCGAATCACCGTCGCTGTTAGGGAAGAAATGAAGACGGGACTGATGGGCCGTCGTAATGAAGACGGTGTAGAGCTTGTTCTCCTTTTGCACTGAGGAAACGTACGTAAGATGGACATGTGTATTTTATTAAATATCGATCGGTCGCGCGCGCGCACGCAAAGAATTTCAACGAGACTCGCGAACACGACTCTCGTCGTGTCGAGCTCTCGCCGTTATTCTATTTAGCGAAATATATGTTACGGCAAGAGTAATTGACTGACGATGATTCTATAAAATCGTCAGCGATTCTATAGAAACGCTGGCTGTGTTTCTACGTCGTGCGTGTAGAGGAGATCTCGTTGGCGTTCCGTTGATTTATTTATCATAAGCGAAATAATGGAGAAGAAATGTCAAAGCTGCTTCTCTCAGAATATATAAAGTATAGATAATTTTTTTGAGTTTGTTAACATTTGAGAAGTGTGTTCCTTCCAGGTCTCCCCTACATACGTAATGAGATCTTTATGGGATCTATTATTGTTTATTTATGATATTTCGGCAGAATCTACGTATCGAATTTCTGCAGAATTATCGGAGATGGATTTACGGCAAATTCATTTAATCACTTTTACCGTAACATATATATTTATAAGTACCGTACGTGATTTTTCTCGGTTTGCATTCCGATAGTGATCTCTCCGCCTTCGATCCGGCGATGGAGAAGCGAAAAAAGCGGCGAATGAATGAAACGTCTATTTTCGAGGCTATCGATTTATGCAAGCGTCCTTTTCACTTTATTTATCAAGGCTGAACACACATGAAAAGTTAACACTTTGTGACTGCCCGTGACAAGCGTATCAATCGCGAGGAATCCGATATCGGCTTGCATTTCTTCATTTTTATTTTTTTTCGTGTAGAAAATTGTCATATTTTCGCGTGATCGTTGGCTGTTATCGAGGCTCGAAAGTCGAATTAGAATTTTACCCGCGTCTACCTCGATTTTAATTACAACCAGACGACGACGGCGAATTTTTATTTTGCGGGCTATATTGTATTCACTTCTTGCGGAAATGTTCTTTTTTAAATTCTCTTTTAAATTTGCGGAACTGCGAGATTACCTAGCACACTGGGTAATTATTCTCATCGCGAAGGATCTTCCGTGTCCCGGTTCAACGTAAAGTTGCCATTGACGTAACGTATAATTAATATTTATTTGTGTGGAGTAGTCCGCAGGTGAAGACAGGAAAATACACACACACACACACACACACGCATACGCACGTACACACGGCGGGCAGGAGATAATGAAATAGAGATGTAGCGTTTCTCGTAATTTCTCCACGGGGTACATAATGGTGGAACTTCCACGAGTAGGTGTATACGACAGCTGCGTCTGTGCAATATGATGCAAGAGAGAGAATTGTACATAAGATGCATATAATTATAATTCGCTGACGGCCTCGTCGGCGCGAAATGGAATTAAGCTAGTCCCTCGCAAAAAGACAGACAGCTGTATATAATGTGATATTTAGCGCGCGCGAATGTTCACTTCTACACACGCGTACACCCTCCGGCGTCTCTCTTTCGTAGTGTCACGTGTCGTAGCTCTCTTTTCTTCTACACGTAAGAAATATTTATAAGCGACGTGAGTTGTGAATACGTGTGCAATATCGAGTGCAGGGAGTCGCTCGTTTCCAAAACTGTGCGCGGAATCACTTCCTAGAGACCGTCGAGATTTCAATAATAACAATCATAATACTGCTGCATTATTATTATTGTTAACGATTTTATCGGTGTATAATCGTGTATCGGACTTAGTAGTGAAATTCGCAAAATTTCGTTTACACTATTTGGAGAACAAGCGACTCTCGTTGAAGGAGGGAGCGAGGTGAACGTTTATAGTCATATAAAATAGACTCTATGTTATACCTGTCGTAGACGGAACAGTGAAAGGAGAAAGAAAAAAGGGGGTGAGAGAGAAAGGGGGAGAAAGGGGGACGAAATGAAGGGGAACTCTCCTTCCTCGTTTTCGTAAGTCGAATATGCGCAACAACTGCCCGTTGACAGCTCGCGCAACACGAAATACGTGTTCAGGGAGTTCACGGTAGTTGGCCAATACTGTCATTAATATGTGCACAGTGCGAGACATATGTGTCTTGCCTTTCTCTCTCTCTCTCTCTCTCTCTCTCTCTTTCACTGGGTGCTTTTCTCTCTCTATCAAAGTCACCGTCCTGCCAAACTCCACGTGTGCTGTTAGAAAAGAAAGGCACACAACGCGCTTCGAGCCTATTCTTATATGTCTATTTAAGCATCGACGTAACATCTCGTTGGATCTCGATACATTTATCACGATAGCACGCGTTATCATAGAGATACGCTCGCGTGAAACGCGACACGTCGAGCGAACGCGAAAGCTGCGACGTTGTCCACGCTGTTATCATTACGCCGATATAATAATAACGAAAAATATATGAGATGTATGATATATTGATTATATATATATATATATATATATATATATATGTTGTGCGACAATGTTTTATATAATATAGATGACGTGTACAGAACACATCACACATCTCAGAATCCCGATGACGTCTTCGTCGATCGTCCCTTATTTCCCGCAACGCCTCCCAACGAATTGCGTGACGCAACGTACCATTTTCCTCAGCTTCCCCGGTTATTTCCCCCGATTACTCTCCTTTCGTTTCTCGAGAAGTACCCCACCTTTTCGGGAGTGTTCGCGGTTGATTAACGGGCTCTCGCACTTTAATTCTCTTCTCCGCGGTTGTCTCGATTAAATTTCAAATGACGACGAGTTCCTCGTATCGCATAACTCCATTTTTCCTTTTACATTTTAACTCTCATAAATTGATCTTTATATATATCATTAATTGTAACGAGAGCGATATTCCGTAATTCTTCGAATGCAGAACGGAATTAACTTGGCGCAGCTTCACTGTTGAACGCACGAAATTGAGAAAAACGAGAGAGTTGCGCGAGATTAACGCGGGAACAAATGGTACAGTTCGACGGGAAAAATGAGACGGAGGATCAACGAAGATGCTGCGACATCATCGCGCGCAGCATCCGTCGGCTGTATAATGATGTTCGTGCCGAGGTACCCACATCTGTTACAGTCAAGTCGAGGCTGTTGGTCGATAAACTAGACCCCTGTCGCTCCGCTCACGATGGAGAAGCGAGCAGTGGCAATTAATGACTGCCAGTGCGCAAGAGTTATCCTTCCTCGGTGGAGAAAGATAATCGTCGTTGACCACGGCAGCCTCGTAAATAAAAGCGCGACGTGTCCGTGCGTTAATTAGTAACCGCTACGTTCAGGATGCAGGCGGTGCGACAGTCGATCGTTCCTCACGGGAGATCCCCACGCGCGCACAGCGATTACCGGACATCGGTATACAGGGTGTACCAGCAGCGAGTAAGCAACCAAGGTACGTCTCACCGGAAAACTTATTATCCGAGGCTGGCCGATTAGCGGGTTAATCGCCCGTGTACGAACGATGCTTCACGCGGGGGCATCTCAAATCACTCTCGCATAATTCGCGTTTGGATTTTAATTGCGCAATCGAAAGACGCGTCTCAAGCGTGAAAGTCGAACGTGTTATGTTCGGGCTCGTTGCCGCTTTTTTTGCCATTATTTCGGCGTGCCAATTTGCGCCGGGAAGGAAATTAAAGAAAAAATCTTACGCCCACAGTCAATTTCATTCATAGTCAGTTTATTTGTACGTACAGAAGATGACATTAAGCGGATTTCTGATAGATTTTAAATATCCAGCGCTATCATCCAGTCACTCAAGACACTTGTTATCACTTTTTCCTGATAAGTCACTAAAAAATTCACTATCGTCTAAAATGAGTCACTATAGTAACTTTTTTTTTCTGAGCTGCCGTTAAATTCGTGAAATACAGACGTTCCATGTATTTTTTGCCATCTCTCTTAAATAAACTGTTTCTGAACTGAAATCGTATATGTGTCATTTATAACTTTGGTCTTGTTATGAATTGTCAAACCGTATAAAAAGAACTCGTTATATGTCAAATTATCCAACAACGATAAACCAGGGAAGGTAGTGTTTCTTCTTTACTTAAATAGCCTTAGTTATTCTCAGAATTTGACAAATAATGTCACTTTTGATCACTATTTTGATGTCTGAGAAGTCATTTTCTACCACGAAACAGTCAGTATTTTATTTTTTTTTGTTCCAGTGATTAGATGGTAACGTTGTAAATATCACAATTTTATGATTTAATGATTGATATATTATTATTATTATTATTATTATAGATAGACGAAACCGTGTTTTAGGCACACATTTAACGCGAAACACGGCCGGCACTGGACTCGATTAGTCAGACGCGAAAATTCGCGTTATTTCAGCTTAAGAACCACACGATCTCACGTTTTACGAAAACACGCGGCGTCGCGCGCATCTTCGCAACGTGCCGGTGAATCGAGCGAAAATCAATATACAAGAGGAACGCGGCACGAAACACCTTGCTCCGTTGTTTCAATGAATATCAATATTTTCTCAGCTGTATTTACGGTATTCCCATGGCGGTTACCGCACGGAAAGAGGAAACCGCCGGCGTGCAAGCTGTCCGGGTTGCCCGGCCGTTAATTTAACGATACATTGCGCTCGACGGCATGGTTTATTCAGTGTTACGTTTGCCGTTTCTATATTTTAAATCTCAAATTTCTTCGCGCAGCCCTCCGCGACCTTTTTACTCGCGCGGCCGCTCAATATTCCTCGCTCGCTCGTTCATGCCGGAAATACGCCGTGCGAGACGATCTAAATATCATATGGATACAGCGATCAGGGGTAGGGGGGGNGGGGAGAAAAAGTGCGAGGGTGGCGGACAGGAGCTGCGAAGGGATACGAAGGGATACGAAGCCGAAGACGGTTTAGGCGCGAGGGGGCTAAAAGCGCTGAAAAAGGCGCGATACGATACGGCACGTCCGTATCGGTTCGTGCTCGCCGCGCGCCGGATGGAAACAGAAATATTTCGTTCGCCGCACGTTGCATAAAGATTCCCAATTGCTCCGTGCCGCGCCATACTTGGAATTGCAAGCCGATATATATTGCGAGATGCATCCTACGTCGTTATCCGTCTTTTCCTCCCCCCGCCCTACCCCCGGCTCCGTGGCCGGCCTCTTCTCGCCAGACGGCGGAGGAAAGTTTTCCAATAAAAGATGTTTATGCCGACTTTCACCTGCGGTTCCTCCGCCCGGGGCACTCGGGGGGACAGGGGGGGGGAGGGGGCGTGAAGATACTCGATCGTATTTGCGTGAATTGCGTAGGTGATAAAAAATTTTTTTCGATGTGAAATATTGATTCCGGACGTGACGGACGTCTCCGGGAGTAACAGAGCCTTAGGATAATCTCGGATTGATGGATCGATCGGTCGAATCTAAATTCGCGCTCTTCCTTGTAGCCGCGAAAGAAGGATGAAGAGACGAGCGAAACTTTAACTAGTTTGTCGTGTACACAGACGGATTGGGGTAACGCGAAATTCTGTAATTTAATCCGTTCGAAATTGCTGTTCGCTGGATAAATTTATTTTTGCGTGTTATCGCTCGCATATGTTCGTGCTTTGTAAAAAGGATCGTGTCTGAAATTTGTAATTTAGTGGTTAAAATCTCCAGCCGTGTGCTTTTAGTTAATGGTGGAATTTCAATACGTGTAAATGCGAGATGTTCCTTCACAAATACTTTACCGATATTTGATATTTCATCCGGCGATGTGTGACACGAAGTCGTTGAAATTGACGGCTTTTCTAGCTTGAAAGGGCACGAGAGTATTTATTTATTTCTGAATTTTCACGAGTGAGGGAAAGAGAGAGAGATCGATTCTCTCGGAAACGGGGCCTCGTGCGAAGCGTATCGTTCTATAAATCTACCTTTTCAACGAGGAATTAGCTCATCCGCAGTTTTACCGTGTCGCGTTATCGCACATTACATATCAATACCAATTCCAGAGCTAATGGATCTTGACCATTTTAACATACCGTCGGTATAAATTTATTTATAAAAGTAGCACTCGTCCAATATATAGATGTTGGGAGCTGGCGATCGCATTATTAATTAATTTATGACGCGGAAATTAATTTTTGCCCGCGCCGCACGGACGCGCGCGCGGCCACGGCCGGCTGGCCGATCCATTTCGATTTTAATTGAAATTAAAATGTGTCGCATTTTTTACGGCACAATCACGACGGACACTCGGTGTCGTGTTTCACACGATCCATTGTGATGAGCGAAAAGGGCTGTAAAACTTTTATCACCTTTGAAACGTTTAATGCGGCTTCGTTTTTGATTAAAATTAAACTGCGCGCATCCGCGCTTTCTAGTGAAAATTGAAAGCTAAATATACATGCGAGTGTGTACCCGTGATTGAACGTGACGATCGGGAGCGGACCACGCGGCGTTTCTAGCATTTATTGTTATTTTCGGTGTTAATTAACGTGAAATTTCGACGACGAAATTGTAATACATTACGGCGCGTATTAGCCGCACGCGACGCGCTTGTGCGCTCCTTTCGGCCCGCTCCGTCGCTAATTGAAGGATAACATTGCCCGCCCCATCGATTATTGCGCATTTTCGATTTTAATTAAAATTCAGTCTATTATAACGCATCAGCTCGCGCAACACGCACATCACACGCGTACTTTCACGTCAGGGCGAACTGTATCGGTAGGCGTATTCCGCGCGAATCGTCCTTCGACGTCCGCCGAGCGAAACGGAAATTTCAGGCGTCGCTCTGCGCCACGGGTTGCGGCATAAAAAGTCGCACGAGGCGGGGTGAGGCGCGAGGCAAGACGAGTCGTTCGGGTGTGTGCAGTATCGAAATTTAATAACCGGCGTTCGGTCGGCCCGTCGACGTATTCTCGATATCGGCGGACAAGCCAGCGCCGCCCAGAAATTACGCCGCGACATCGAGCACCGCGGGCTAAACCGGAAAAAAAGCTAAACGCGACCCGGATGTGCAAACCCCCGGTCCATCCTCCCCCCCCCCCCCCCC